>NC_085140.1:361533466-361557159 GCF_024139115.2 Armigeres subalbatus | reverse complement strand
TAAAATATCATTCCCATCATTGCTTTGTGAAATCATGAAGTTTGAAGTGTTGCACGGCCTATTTTCAATCAATTTAAGAATGGCTATCCGTTGTCCCTGATTGTAACCGATGTGTGGATTGAATCCGAGTGGGTCAGGAACCCTAAAAATATAATTTCCATCATTGCTTGGAAAAACATGAAGTTTGAGGTGTCGCGACCTATTTTGAATCAATTTGAATATGGCCATTCCGTTGGTTTCCGGATTGTGACCGATGTTGGATTGAATCAGGTGCAGAACCTAATCATTCCATCATTGCTTTGTAAAATCATGAAGTTTGAGGTGTCGCACGACCTAAATCAATTTAGAAAATTGGCCATTCCGATGGGTCCTCCTGGTTGTGGAATGGATCCGAGTGGGCCAAGAACCATAAAATATCATTCATCATTGCTTTGTAAAATCAAGAAGTTTGAGGTGTCGCTGACCTATTTTGAATCAATTTAGAAAATGGCCATTCCGTTGGTCCCATTAGGCGTGTGGCCGGAATGAATCATGGGCAGGAACCTAAAATATCATTCCCATCATTGCTTTGTAAAATGATGAAGTTTGAGGTGTCGCACGACCTATTTTGAATCAATTTAGAAAATGACCATTCCGTAGGTCCTCCGGATAGTGGCCGGAATAGATCCGAGGAGCCAGAACCATAAAATGTCATTCTCATCATTGCTTTGAAAAATCATGAAGTTTGAGGTATCGCGACCTATTTTGAATAAATCTAGAAAATGGTCATTCCGTTGGTCCCGGATTGGGACCGGTGGCAGATTGAATCCGAGTGGGTCGTACCTAAAATATCATTCCATCATTGCTTGTAAATCATGAAGTTTGAGGTGTCGCACGACCTTGAATCAATTTAGAAAATGGCCATTCCGTGGCCCCGATTGGGAACGATGTGGCCAGATTGAGTCCGGTGCCAGGAACCCCAAAATATCATTCGCATCATTGTTTGTGGAATCATGAAGTTTGAGGTGTCGCTGACCTGTTTTGACTTAAAATTGTAATGGCCACTTATTCCGGGGCAACTGAGGGAATCTGGAATAATCTGAACCGTACTGTGGATAGCCTCGAAACTAGTATAAATCAAAAATTGGGATCCATCTGGATTATGTCCCAAAATTGGACAAAGTCTGGGATTTTGGGGCTCAACTTCAAATGAAAGCTAGGGTAAAACAAAAGAAAATTGTTCTACGACAACTTGGGAAATGACGTTTAGGGTGGCCCGACGCGTTTTATGAAAAAGTGCATTTTTATAGGTAACATCGAAAATACCGGTATATCGGAAAGAAATTCGATGAAACCCATCCATTTTATATTTTTACATTTTACTTAGGGTCTATACTTTATGGTAAAACTTTGATACCGCATGTTTTAGCTATATATATTTTTCACTGATGCTTTAAATGCCCAAAATGATGAGTTTTCTTAATATTTTTATTAATGCATCCAAACGGTATCCATCTTAATGCTTTCAAAACTAGATATACATAGAAAGATGGGAATTTATAACGTATTTTCTAAAAATAGCAACCTTCTATTCTATCCGTTTAAAAGTTATTCACGATTTACTGCTGCTTGAAAAAGATTTTTAAATTTCGGATCATAATACCTGGATCATGTTTAAGTAAAAACACCTACTTTTCCATACCAACAAATGAGCGCTTTAATAACCAATATAGTATTCTATGAGTTATAAAATTGATTTTAATACTTATTTGAGTGTTATAAAAACAACGATGGACCAGCAGTACATGACTGACTACAAATTGTTCAGTTAATCTGGGTGAGTGCTCAAATAGATTGATGAATATGGTTTCAAACTACCCATAGGTAGGTTCAGTTTTCGTGTCATGGTTTGTCGAGCTGTGCAATGTTTCTCGATAACATGGGAATTGTTGTTTTGTGACCATCTTGATTTTTGCAAGAACGATCATGAAGCAATCAACTAGATTATTTTGATATCGATTTGTCATATTACGCCATATTGAAGCTCATTTACGCCATTGCAATAGTGTGTAACTAATTGCAAAACTCGATTTTATCAGCACTCGTAGTATTTATCTATCGCAAGCCTCGTTGGATAAACGTACAACCATGCTGATTAAATCATCTTTTGCAACTAGTTACAAATTACTATTATCATTATTATTTTATACGATATTGAAATATTTGCATCTACCATCTACGGAATCTCTGGAAATAGGAACAATCTACACTAATTACGAACTATTTTGCCTACGAATACTGAATACAATGATAAATTGATTGCATCGATAAATCGGACCAAAATGATCCAGCGGATTAACTTCACATGATCGTGCTGGTTAAAAATCAAGTTGGTCAGAAAACAATTAATTTCCATGTTATCGTGAAACATTACACAGCTCACTAAACCATGAAACGATACTGAACCTACGTATGGGTATTTTGAAACCATATTCATCAATCTATTTGAGTACTCACCCAGACTAGAAAACAATTTATGTCAGTCATGTTACTGCTGGTCCATCGTTGGGTTTCCATTATAACACTCAAATAAGTATTAAAATCAATTTTATGCAACTCATATGAATGCTATATTGGTTATTAAAGCACTATTTGGTTGTATGGAAAAGTAGGCGTTTCTTTACTTAAACATGATCCAGGTATTATGATCCGAAATTTCAAAAAGTCGTTTTCCAAGCTGCAGTAAATCGTGAATAACTTTTAAACGGATAGAGATAGGAGGTTGCTATATTAGCAAAATATTCGTTATAAAATTCCCACCTTTCTATGTTATCAGTTTAACGATTAGATGGATACTTGTAATGCATTAATAAAAAATATAAGAAAAACATAATTTGGGCATTTAAAGCATCGAGTAAATATAAAATGCACTTTTTCATAAAACATTCGGGCCACCCTCAACGTCATTCCAGAGTTGTCGTAGAACAACTTTTCTTTTGTTTTACCTAAGCTTTCATTTGAAGGTTGAGCCCAAAATCCCAGACTTGGTCATTTTGGGACACCCAATCCGGATGGAATGCAACTTGTTGCGAAAAGAATCGGTCGAAAATGCGATTTTTACAGCAGTTTAGATTTTTGAAAGCCCTTAAAAACAGACGTTGGGGACGGAAAGGTTAATCAATCACAAAACAGTTTTCTCGGAAGCTTCTTCTTCTTCTTCTTCTTCTTTCTCGTTTGATGTACCGGCTGTCACATCTATTTTTGGCACAGTTAGGTCGCTGTAACGCCAGTCAGGTTTTAACACTTTATAAATGTGTAGATGAATTGAAATGAAATAATTTCCGTTTTACTTCTACGATCAAACTATCACAAGTCTGTCAAATGCCAATTGCAAAATAGAACGGTTGTCCGTCATATTCTGCTTGGACTACAATGCTTTGCTTTGGTTTTCTAATTTTTGTTTGATGAATATCAGGATTTCGATTATGAGCTTGACGCTGGCTGTAGCAATGGACTGGACGTTATTTCTTGATATGATCAGATTTATTGCAGAAATGGCACAGAATTCTTTCTTGCCGGTTTCAATCTTCAAAATTGACTCAATTGACTTTCCAATGAGTCGTCGTCAAAGTATCATACCGTTTGACTTAAATTCCGAACATGACTCATATTCCATTTTGGCAATCGTGTAATTCTTCCCATAGGATCTTGAGTTTATTTGTAATCTTGGTCCTCAGAACTGAAAACCGATGGAATTTATAGTTTCTTCTTCTTCTTATTGGCATTACCTCCCCCACTGGGACATGCCGCCTCGCAACAAAGTTCATTAGCACTTCCTGTTATTAACTGCAGGTTTCTAAGCAGTTACCATTTTGCATTCATATCATGAGGCTAACACGATGATACTTTATGCCCAGGAAGTCGAGACAATTTCCAATCCGAAATTGTCTAGACCGCACAATCAACCAGCCACCCTCAGCATGGTCTTGCTGTAGCCGCGCTCTTACCGCACGCTAAGGAGGCCCCAATTTAAAGTTTAAGGTGCCAAAAGCCAGTGTTCGGAATATAAGTCATGTTCGGGATTTGACCAAAACGGTACGTCACAGGTAAACACCTCAAAACCATGGCTATCATAAGTTGTAATCTAATTTTGACCAGCGTTTAATAAGAGAGAACAGCAATTCATATCTTGAATATGTTGTTCCATGTTATCTCCATTTCGCTACTCCATTTTACCAATTTGGTTGAGTATGACCTTCGATTATTAACGCGTTTGTGCTGCTTTTCAGGCTTCCTGTTTTTGGGCTCTCGTAATTCAAATTTTTGAATGTGTACTATCTTAACAAATAAAGAAAGTGGCCCTTGCCCGATCGTCCCCAGACTGGTTATAGGTTCAGGCGCTTGTTCCGAAATAAACTTCCATAACGATTCTCTATTCAGCAACATTTCAGTCCTGAATCTCCAGCTCATAATTGCGATGTTATGGCGCTCCAAATGGCCTTGTTGGCGTCTATCTTGAGCTCACCCAAAGTTTCACCGGTTAGCTTAGATTCTTGAAAGAACGTTCTGCTGTTTATAGGCCCTTTGTTCTTGAATATTAGAGTTGTCGTAGATCGCATTAAGGGGGCCCTCTTAGCCTGCGGTAAGACGCGCACTACAAGCAGCCATCTGAGGTGGCTGGGTTCAATTCCCGGTGCCGGTCTAGCAATTTCGATTGGAATATCTCGACTTCCCTGGGCATAAAAAGTATCATCGTGAGCCTCATGATATACGAATGCAAAATGGTAACTGGCTTAGAAACCTCGCAGTTGATAACTGTGGAAGTGCTTATGAACACTAAGCTGCGAGGCGCTCTGTCCCATGTGGGATTAATGCCAATAAGAAGAAGAAAGATCGCATTAAAAGACATGTTATCAGTTTAATGTCTTGACAAAATAATTTATTTCTCCTCCTGTATTATTATACTAAATTACAGACAGCTACTGTGATACTTCATCGTTGATTCATTATTTCCAAATAGATCACCTACTTGATCTTCAGCAATACGTAGCTTCGTCATTTGATAATAGGGTTATTGCTTTATTTTTGCCTTTTTCGTACATCAAGTCATAACGAAATGCTAATGATGTTCCCCGTCTTATAAAAAACACGTTTAATCACGCACTGATTTATTTTCTCACCGACTGCACACGGCACAAAACCGACTATTTCGCGCACTCTACTCACTGACCGCACAAAGCACAACTACAAATTCGGATTTTGCTAATGCTCCCCGTCCTACTTGAAACAAGTCCCATCGCGAACAAATCAATTTACACACTCTTATTTACTCTTCGACCGCACAACGCACAAACTCGAATCGTGTGCGTGTGTGTTTGGATGTGCGCGAAATGAAACTCACTCAGCTTTTGGGCATTTTTGCGCGTAATTAATTTCGATTATAATTTGGCGCGTCAGTAGTAAAGAACTACACACAGATAAAGATTCTAAAGAAATTTACACGCCATGGAAATATTTGAACCTGCATACTTTTGTGCATTTCAATAACATTTTCTTATGTACACAATATTGAATTCACTACGTCTTCCATTGTGAGGCTCCTCCTTAGCCGTGCGGTAAGACAGCGCGGCTTCCTAAGCATCAAGACCATGCTGAGGGTGCTACCTGAAATGCAAAAAATGGTAACTTGGCTTTAGAAACTTGCGAGTTAATAATTGTGGAAGTAGCTTAATGAGCACTAAAGCTGCGAGGCAGCTCTGTCCCCAGTGTGTGGGATGTAATGCCAATAAGAGGGAAGAACGTCTCCATAGTAACGATAACCCTGTAATTTTAAAAAGTAATAATGGAAAAATGAGTCGAATCCAACGAAATGCTTTTTTGATACACTCATAAAGTGCTGTAACATTTTATACTGTGTACAATTGGAGCCGTAATCAGACAAGCGATAAATTAATTAATAAAATGGTAATCATGAATTCAAATATTACGAAATTTTTATGCGTTTTTATCGTCTCTCTCTCTTTGAAGGTCTCTATAAATACTTTGGAATGTTTTTCCAAAAACTTTCAATTCAAAATTATTTCAGGTATTCCTTTGGATACCATCGGAAATTACATTCCATAGGAAATTTCTTTAATAATTCCTTCAGGAATTTTCCAGGAAAATCAACTCTTTTCACAAATCTAGGACAAAAATTTCAGAAATTTCATTCCAGAGTTCGAACTAATTTCTGGATCTATCTCGAAAGTAATTTCCTGAGAAGTTACCGAAAGAATACTTGAAAGAAGTTCTTGGAGGAATTCAAAGATAAATTCAAAAATTTCGGAAATCCCTTTAGGAATTCGTTCGGAAATTCTAAAAGAATTCTTAGTCACATTTTCACGGAATATTCGAAAAAAAAAATTCTTTGCGAATTCTTGCGGATGCGTGACGGGTTTTTCTATTGTGTCTCCCCCATGATAGTACTAAAATCCAGCAGGATTCCATTACGAAACGAATGTCAATCCTCATATTTTATGGATCACCGTTAGCATTCAGTTTGATATCTTTAACATAGAACTCCTCGCTGACCGAATCCAGAGCCGTTGGGTATACAATGAATGTTATAGGCAAGTGTTGAACAGTCCATATTCGGGCCAAGGTAGTTGTGTGAGGTAGCTCTCGAGGTTCAGCTTCAGCGCATTGACCTGCTCTACAAGTTCGTCGATGCCATGCTGCCAGGTATCGCGTGCTTCCTCTTCCTCTGTTTCATAACGCGGACTGTTTTCCTCTACTTCTATCGCATGTAACTCCTGTTGTAACGGTGTAGTTGTTGTTTGCTGAGGAAGCCGGTTGTCACCCACAGTTGACGGTTACCGGCGTCGCAAAAGATTCGAAGGTTCCAGAAGTGCACAGTGCAGAATTGGAATTCGGCGCTGTCTGTCTCAAAAGCATTCGTGTTTCGTCGTAGCCCGGTGCAAACTTAAAACCAATTTCCTCCCAGTGAACGCGACCTCGCTGCCGTCAACGATAAGCTGCATAAGCTCTTCGTTCATGTTCTTTCTTCACCCGAAAAAACTTTTCTTCCTCCCGGAATGGGCAGTTCCTGCAAAGCGAAAAAAGCGCAGAAAATGTCAAGAAAGTATTTCACGAACGCTTTTCTCTTCGCTTCAGAATCTGAAGCTAGCTTCAGGACAGAAGAATCTGCGAATAGCCACTGGGCAAGAATTCTTCGGATTTCCCGCTTGAAGTCATTTCATGTCCGTAGCAGTCGCTGTTGAAGTAGCTCGAACGCATACCCAGTCAGATTGCGTTTTCCTGCAGCAGATGCTTGCAGTGGAATCTCAACAGTGTAGCAGTCACTCATGCCCTCCGACCTCGCGAACGTGTCCTGACCTGGTCCAGAAAAACGTTGAGAGATGCCATTTCTTGTCCCAACCCCGAAACTTGAAAGGCCACTAATTGTGAACCGCCTTCTGCACAGTCTTCTTTTTCTTCTTCACATTGCGGTCGTGGTTGTTCTTCGACGAATGAGAGCCGCATTTCCTGTAGATACTCTCTTTCGAATACGACGCTCTCTGTCCTGCATCTCTCTGATTCTTGCTTCTAGTCCTTGCGCTTCACTTTCCGGGTAGTTCCAGGCTGCACGATCTCTCGAACGGTATGGAGGTGGTGGTGTGCTGCTTCGTCGGTTTGTATTTGCTTTGTCTTCCGTTCTCATGATCGTGTGCTTGGAATGAACTTGAAAATAGTTGTCCGCGTTCGTTTCCGCACGAAAACGAATTTATTTCTGGTGGTTGATTCGAAATCGGTGGCTGAACTTCCAGAATAAAGTTGTCTGCAACTGGGATGTCATTTGCTGCTCCTTCAAAGGCTCCGTCTTCTTCTGCGTTGTTCCTGCGCACTGCGCTAGTCGCCTGTGGTTGGTTCACTGCACTGACACTTCTTGTTACACCCTTCACTGCACTTGTTCCGTTCACTTTGCTTAACAACAAATTGACTTGCATGATGAGCATAGAGTGCGTTTCATGCACATTCTGTATCGAAGGTAAGATCGAAGCTTAAACAGTCGCGATAATTAATAAAGACGCGTTTAAATTTGGTTTAATGCTGTACTATTGGCTGAGCGGATGGCCGATTCAGTACAATAAATTTGGCAGTTAGTGTGTTTGAACTTCACAATGTTCAATATTTGATTGTGAGCTCATTACAAGGTCTGAGCTAGTGGGTTTACCCTATCTCTCTAAATCTCCTCTTGAACGAGACCCCAGAGACGGAAGATTTTCCTCGATGAGGTGGTTGGATCCTGGAAGTTGACGCTACAATGAGGTGTAAAGCTAATTCGTGAAACTACCTCTTCGTCGGTCAAATGCGTGCAATCCATTTCGATAATAATGCGTAGAGGTTAAAGTAAAATTTGATGGCATCGTGGGCCGGATAATCAAAACACAAAGCCAAATATAACTAAACAAACCAAAATCGCTTCAAGGGCAATTTTTAATTTGTATGGATTTTCAGTTGAGCGCCAGTATTGTGGGAGTTTCCGATAACGGTGAGAGCAGAACTACCCAAAAGCGGATCAAAAAGCACACAAACTGGAGAGCTAGAGCACCAATAAATTAAATATAGCCACAAATCTCCGTAATGTGTTTACATGGGTAGGAATTTATTAAAACATTTTCTCCTTCCTACCTATCTCCCTCTCTACCTTTCCTTCTTTCTAACATTCCTTTTTTAGACTTCTAAGCTTATATAGCTAACGAAAATTCTCTTAATTTCTCACTCACGGTTTCGATTCTCTTTCACAAGGCGTCCCCTGAGGTTTTCGCACAGCGATATTCATGTCGTCTTCAATCCTCGCAAGCCGCTCACCAACTTTTGAACACAACATGCGGTAGTCCTCCTGCTGGGACCCTTCTGGCCGGCCTCAGCGCGACCGGGATGCTGGGATGGGATCCCTTCTGAGGGACTAGGTCCCATGCCGTTTTGCGTTGCCGATGTCTCTGAGGTTTCTGCCGGTCTCCAGCTACTTGGCACTCGGGGCTCCTGTCTCGAACCAACTCGTAGCCTTCGTCCAGCAGTTTGTGCTCTTCGCTGCCGCACATCAATTTTTGGCCCCTTGAGATTCGATTCCTTGCCAGGTTTTACACCGCAGCTCGCTGATCTGCCAATCAAGACTGAAACAGTATGAGTTCAGTTCTTTCTTGCTCATGTTAGCGTGGTCAGCTTTTTTGGCAAACTGGACCTCAAAAGCGAACACCGGCCTAGAAAGCCAATTGGTGCCTCATTACATTGAAAATTTCCGTTCCCGGACATGGTAGCCCTTTATTTTCAATTTTCTGCAAATTACTCAGTGTTGATAGATCGTCTGGGCTGCCAGACAAATTATGTTTTGTTGTCAGTGTACATGTCATATGAATTCTCACAAAGTCCCTTCGAAGCTCCTGGAACTTCTGAAAATTCCTCAGGTGAAGTTATCCACAAATTCCTTTTGAGAAAAATAAACGTTCAGAAAATCCTTCTAGCATGTGATCCAAGATTTGTAATTGAAAAATACCAAATTTGTCAATCCCACTTTCAAAAGAAAGTTTCCCTGCCAAATCTCAACCTTTTTGCTCCAGGGAATTGAAACAATGAGGAAATGGGTCAGGTCTTTGACCAAATATTTTTTATACTTCTTTCTTAGTGCAAATTTACTTGTTTTTAGACATTTCTTTGGCTCGAAAATTCTTCCTTAACGGAAAAATCCTGCTTTTCTTCTGGAATTTTTGTATTCGAAAGAGATACCCTTCAAAGAATACATGGATGAAAACCATGGGCGAGATTTAAAGGACCCTCCTCGAAATTCCACCAGAAGTTTCTTCAAAAACTAATAACAGAAATTCTCCGATTTCATCATAATTCACTTGTAAATCTATCATTTGAAATTCCTTCGGAAATTCTTCAAGGAACTTCTTCCATGGCATTTTCTCCAGAAGATCTTCCTTTAATTTCTCCACATAAACTTAATGGCCAGAAATCCTCTAAGATTTCATTCTAGGATCTCTTTTTCTTAATTACTTCAGAATATCCTTCAAGAATTCCTCCTACAAATTTCTTTGAGAATTTCTCCAGGAGTTCGGTCTGTCCAAGTATTTCCCGGAATTCTTCCAGTGTTTCCGGGAATTCTTCATGTATTTCTCCTCCTGGAAATTCCCTCAGGAATTACTTCTAGGAATTTTTTCGCATAGTATTGTCCTAAATTCTTTCCGGACTTAACCGGAATATACTCCAGATTTTATTCTGGAAATTAATTTGAGGAAGTTCCTCCAGGACATCTTCCATTGAGTTCTTCGAAGCAATTTCCTTTCCAGAACAAACGCCCGAGGGAATGCATCCAATAATTTCATCAGTAATTCATCTGGGAATACTTTCATGATTTCATCTGGGAATTTCGGCATTATTTCCTCTCCTGGTATTTTATCCGGGAATTGCTTGATATTTCTCAAAAAATTCCTTCAAGAACTTCTCCAATAATTGCCTTTCCAGGACTTCCTTGTGGAATTCCTCCGGAAGTGCTTGTGGGAGTACCTCCGGGATCTCTCTCCAGGAGTTTCTACCAAGAGTTCCTCCGTGAACTCCCTCTCCAGGAACTTCACAGGGAATCTTCTGGATTCGAGGGTGAGCCAGCCTGGGGAACTGAAAACTTCCCAAATAAAGATAATAATAATATTTGAGGTTATGGCATTCAGTCTTCATATGCTCAAAAACAGGTTTTACGTTTTTATCCGACGTTTCTGGTTATGAGCATATTTGTACTCTTTATCAAGGAGTTAACTAGAAGTCCGGTTTTATTGTTTCATTAAGGTATTGGCATTCCCTAATAAAATGGGACTTGAGTTAACTTAGCGACTTAGTAAATTCCTCTGATAATTTCTACGAGGAATTCCTCCGGATAAACCTCCGGAAATTACTTATGGAAATTTCTTCTCTTCTGAGGTCTATCCTCCCGGAGGAGTTCCCGAAGGAATTGTGGAGGAGCTCAATAAAACTCTCGAAAGAGATTTCAGGAGGAACTCCTGGAAGAATTCGAGAGGGGACCTCCCGGAGGAACTCCCAGAAACTATCAGGAAGAGTTTCAGGAGGAATTTCCATTTAAATTTCTGAAGAAAGCCTAAATGATTTCAGAAAAAAGCCTTGAATGAGTTCCCTGGAAGAGCTACTGGTGAAATTTTGAAAAGAGCTCTCGAAGGAATTCTCGTTACTAACTTCCGGAGGAAATTCTGAAGAAACCCCGGGAGGAATTTTCAAATGAACCCCGGAGTGAAATGCACCAGTGAAACCATCAGAAGAATCCTCAGGAAAAAATCGGTTGGAAAATCATCTTATAGACAAATCTTCGTGCCTAGCTGGCAAACCCTTGTAGCAGTGGTATATAGCTGACCATCGTCATCGTCAACTGAGGACATCCTGGAGGGAATTCCCTGAGGAGCTTCCTGGATGGAATTTCTATATAAATTCCCTGAAGAAAACTAAGCATGAATTCCAAGGGAAAGAAAGCCTTGAATGGGAGAATTTCCCGGAAGAATTTTCAGAGGCAACCCTACGTTCAGGAACTGCCAATAGAACTACTGGAATAATTCCTCGAAGAGAAATCCTGGGAGGAACTCTTGGAGGAACACCGGTTGGAACTTCGTGGAAGAAATTCCGGAGGAGTTTTTGGAGTTTTTTTATGTTTCACCGGATTACTTTTGGGAATTAATCTAGGAATTCCTCCGAGAATTTCATTTTCGGTATAACTTCTGTATAAATGTTCGGTGGAATTCCAGGAGGAAATTCCTTTCGAAATTTTTCACAAGAAATTATTTAGAAACTTTCAGGGAAAATTGTATGGAATTTACACAAGAAATTCGAAAGATTTTTTTGGCAGAAATTCTCTAGGAGATGTTTACTAGCAGTTCTTGCAGGAATTTCCACAGGAATATTCTTAGGAACATCACGGTGCAATTTTTCCAGAAATTTTTATGAGGAAACAGCACGAAAGAATTATCGGAAGAATTCCTGCAGAACTTATAGAAGGAGCTCGTGGAGAGATTTCTTGGAGTAAGTAAGCAATAACAGTGAAATTTTTGATTAATTCCCGGTGAAATTCTAAAGAAGACATTGCTGCCGAAGAAGTTGCTGGAGGCATTCTGAAAGAATTCCTGATAGAAACTTCGGTTAAGAATGACATGAGCAATTGTCGAAGGATATTTTAGAATTCCTGGTTTTGTTGGATAGTCGTCAACGCTGAATGTTGCAAACGTTTGCGTTGTGCCTGTTTGATAATAAATATTATTTCAGAGTGGATTGAGAAATTTGGAAATTCACCAGCCAATATCGCCATCAAATAGCAGGAAAACAACACAAAGTTCCTCCAGGAATTCTCTTCGATTTATTGTTTTCCTGCGTCATTCTAACTAGAGTTCTATCAGAACGCTTTTCAGGAATGCGTTCGCATTGTGCGAAAATGTTCATGGAATGCGTCACGTTTATTAAGCGGCGTTGCGTTCCTAGTAATAAAAAACGCCTTGACTTCAACGCCCAGCGCTTAACAGTGCCATTGTTATTGATCCAGCCCTTTACTTATTTGGTTTAGTGGATTTCGTTTCAAAGTTTTTGGAACGCATAGAAGAAAGTAGTGCCAAGCACTAATATTCATGTGTTTTCTATAGCCAAAACCACTATAAAACTACGAAATTAGAAGACCCAGAAAGTTGCCCCCCTGCTCCGAAATCCTAAAACTGCATGCCCATGCATATACTCCAAGTACTCATAATACCCACTCGAAAGACAAAGAGAACACTGAAACGCATTTTTTCTCATTTTTGTAATTTTTCCAGTGGTAAGTACGCAGGATAGCAATAAAAAATTACTCTAATTTAACCTAAAGTGTCCCTTAAAAATGCAAAGGGCGTGTCAGTGAAAATGGTACTATAATCTATTTTTTGAACAAAAATCAGTTTTAAACATTTATCCACTTTGGAAGCCCAGTATTTTGCTTTATACAAAACGATGCAATTAAACTTTGCTATTACTAGGGTTAAGGATAAGCCTTTAAATAGAAAGTGAGGATTTCATACTTCTCCTCCACTTGGTTGTTTGATTACGCGTGATATGCAAACGGTCTGGCGTGATTGAGTGTAATTTGTGATATTGTGAAAAACTATGGTTGATAATTCTAGATCAACATTTGAAAAGGGCATAACAGCTAGAATTTATTCCTTCTGATTCCTCGTCTACATACACACAAAATAAATCGTCTTCTTAGATTCGGCAGAACTATTCGGTAAAGTAATTTACTTGAGATTTTCAGTGATTTTGACAGTTCAACAATGAAAAAAATTACAAAAAACTGTAAAATAAATTACCGAACGCGTTCTTGTTGTTGAGATTTCGGTAAAAATCTTAATGAATACTGTGAAATGAGTTAAGTGTGTAGCATATAGGCTTCATATGTAGACGAAGAATCAGAAGGAATAAATTTACAACGTGTTAAGCTTATCCTTTTTCAAATGTTGGTCCTAGAAATTGTATTTTGAAACTTACCTAGTATGTTGTTTTCTCTCTTCATTCTATTCTACAAGTATGCTTCAGAATTACTCATATCCAAATCTGTTAATCGAATCGACATGTGACAAAGCATTGAAACGAATTTCCTGTAATCAACTTGAATAAAAATCATCATCCCGCACCTACTTCCTTGCTTGGCAGGTATGGAGATGCTTACTGTCGCCAACTATTGCCAGAAGGCAAAAGCCAGCGCCCTAAAGAACTAAAAGTGGCAAAATTTTCCCATTAATATTACACACTTTATCGCATTACAGTTACGCTGGAAGAATTCTCAATTTCCTGACGCACTTTTGTTCTACTACAAAGCAGACAAAAAATGACAGGAAGGTGGGTGCGTTGAGGCTCAACCGTATGTGTAGGCATATGGTAGGTATAAAGTGCAAGTTTGGTTTGACAGCGGTAATAGTGAATTGAACAAAGGTCAGAAGAAACTTTCGAGCAACCGGAAGTAAGCAAGAGTCCTAGTCTGCCAATTTTGTTCCTGAATTCTTTTTTTCTTCCGCATTGCTCCGTGAACAATGTTTCCCACTCTTAACGCTATCATCATCGCCCGTTGGAGTTGTTGAGTCTGAGTCACAAGGTCTGTTTTGGTGTGGAAGCATATGTAGATCGAAAATTGTTCGGGGAGTCGCAGTGACAATTTCACGGATCACTGCAAATTTTACGGAGGGGAGAAGAATGCGAAACGCTGCAAGCTGGGTTACTGACTCGGAAGCTAACTATGACGGTCGGAAGCTGGTGAAAGTGGCAGCCAAAGTGTAGAAAAGTTTAATGTTATTTCAGGCGCCACGCTTCAAGAGTTTGAGGTGATGAAGTGTGAACTATGCAGCGGGACGAGTGGAACTTTTGGATTTTTCTGCTGGATTTTTCGATGATGCGTTCAACGAAATCGGTTTAATTTATTACGAAAGGTTTCGAAATAGGCATCAAAACTTTGTAGAGAATCAGTTGTTGGCCGATTGAACATTATTCATTTGATATATGAAATCTGCATTATTCGAAGTGACTCGTTGAATAATATTTGAGGAAATCATAAGCGGTTTAAGCACATTTTTGGCAATTTCGGGATGAGTACGGACAAATATTCTTGAATTTTAAAGCTTCTTTATGTTTTAAGCTTACTCATTCATTCAGACATTACATGTGAAACCAATATACGATCGATCAGATTTTCGCACTATTTAGTAGAATCGTTCCCTGACGATAATAGTTAGACCCTAGACCCATAATGTTATATGTCTTTCGTCTCAGCTCGACGAATTGAGGTGATGTCGGTTTGTTAGTGAATTTGTACAAAATTTTGTAGACATACTTTTTGGAACTTAGAATTGGTCGATTTACCCGCAACAGGCTTTATACGATGGGGAATCCTGTCCCATTGTTGAAAATTGGTCAGATCGGACTATGGGCTCGGAAGTTGTTGCCAAAACACTATTGTTATACACAAAAATCTCACTCATTTTTTTGTATGCCTAATGCACAAGAAAGGCATCAACACCGCTAGGTGGATTAATCATGAAAAATATTTTAAGCTCTTTTTAGTGAAAAGTATTCAACCGTGGCACGGAAAATGCTGGGTACCATTAGTACTTCGCGTACCTGAAGGAATAAAATAGACACCACTTCGCTTTCGCTCAGCCTCTTACCCAGCAATTCCTATACCTACCTCCTCGTGGCGCTGGCCGGGATATGAGCTGCAACTTTTTAGGTAAAGACCGAGTAACAAACTCTGGTGGGAACTCTAGGGCTGTATGCTGACAGGGAAGGGGGATTTGCTCCTCTCCGGAGGTGCAAATCTGATCGAGCGTATGTCCTCCATGTTAGGAGCGGCTCATAACAGCGTCTGTTCCCCATGTTCCCCCCTGCAGCATGTCAGCTTCGAGAAGGCAGCCCCTTCAACGCGATGTAGGTAGCGCAACCAGCAAGGCAGCCCAAGGATGATTCTGCAGCCACCAAAGAAAGGCAAAGCAGAGCAAACGGATTGATTTGAAGGCAAATAAGCGGCACCCTACTTACTTTACATATAAGTCATCTGCAAACACAGTTGCATGGCAATATCCGCGCGGAGTCACTTGCTCATAGATAGATCACGCGTGCTGGTCGACGATCGATATTTCTTTTGATTTTATAGATGCTAAAGAATCACCACTTTTGAAGTTGTAATCAATTCGGGCGCGACTCTCCAGCGTCACGAATTCACGAAACAATAGAACGATGCGTTTCAATATCCAACGCCGTCAAATAGTTGAAGGAGTTACTGAACAGTACCACTGCAGAAGCTGGACAAGAGCAGATAGGGAGATGTCACCGGATTCATAAAGCTGGACGAAGTTAACGATTGTGGAAAAATATCCACAAGCGGTGATTACAATAGCAGCAGGAAGTGTTGGGCACTGCACAGGCGGACGCCAACTGAAATGGTTAGTTTAATGAGGAGTGCCAGCGAGGTATTTTACTTGGACAAGAAAGAAAAATGTTGCCAGGAGTCGAATAGCAGTGGCTCGCAGCAACCGTTCCAACCAAGAGCGGTACAGTGTAGCAAGGGTAGAAAAATGATTCCCATCACAGAAAAAAAGGCGACAATAGAGAGTGTAATAAGCTAAAGTGCAAGAAGAACATGTGGATAAAAACGATATGTGGAGGTTTTTATGCAACCGTCAATGGGCTGCTCAGGCATACAAGATCGCGCCAGTGCCCTGCCATGCAATGACCGAAATTTGCTTGCAATGTATAAGACTACAGGGTGGTAGTCTGCGGAAGGAGCTCTTCAAAGATTTGGCTGAACCGGGGTGAAAGCCATGAAGGTGTATTAAGCAGCAGGATGGACATGATTGACGATTATCAGTCTGTGGAAAGCAAATAACGCTGGACGAGGCGGAAGAAGGCTCTCAAACGAGTTGAAAACAGTAAAGCTGCTGGGAAGAATGAGATCCCGGTCGATCTTCTCTCAAACACGGAAGTGAGCAGCTAAATACTGAATCAATCCACCATATTATCCAGTGAAAATATGGGAGGATGAAAGGAACTGGCCTATCGGCTGGTTGGATTGCCTCATATGCCCAATCTTTTAAGAAAAGGGCACATACTAGAAGCGCTGTACAATTACAGAGGGATCAACACCCTTCTGAACTCGGCGCACAAGATCGTATTCTGTTTAACAGACTTAGACTGCTTGAGAAGTCAACTAGTCGTCGGCGAATACCAGGCAGTGGTTTTCAGCGAGGCCGACCAACGACGGACTGGGGATGTTTAGTTTGTTGATGGATCTGTAGTACTTGCAGACTCACCAACTGTTCACTGATTTCAAAGCAGCGTATGAATTTGCAGTGAAAAGGAAATGAGCTGTGGCAGATACGTCCTATACATGCCGGCTTTTCAGCGGCAGAAACTGATTAGGGACTTTTCGACATGTGCAACGCTGGAGGCCTCGAAATCAAAATATTCGGACTGCATGAAGGCGTAGTGTCAACCCTCGTTTGTGACCTTAGACAGATTGGACTAGCAGGGTGATGCACTTTCTAATTTATTGTTCAACATTGCACCTGAAAGCGGCTATTAGGAGATCTGGCAAGTAGAGGAACGGCACCATCACCACACGCTTTCTGTATATGCTTCTGGGCTTTGCGGATTTGCCATCGACCTTATTGGAATCAGAACTCGTAGAGCAGTAGTGGAGGCTTTTGGTCCCACTGGAAGAGGAGGATTATGTAAGATAGTTTTAACCATTTAACTCTACCTAAGTCAAAGTACATGGTGGCAGGTAGAGGAAGTTGAGTATCTAAGACCTGTGTAGGTGTTGGGTGCAGAGAGGTAGTGCTTGGATGGGGATGTGTTTGAAGCGTTAAAGAAATTTGTTTATCTTAGAACCCTTGTGATATGTGACAAATGACGTTTCCCTTGAAGGGAAAAGACGTATTGCTGCTGCTGAATTGGGCCTTTTACGGATTACGCCATTGAACATTAGCGGCACGCCAAGTGAAATCGGGCAAACAAATCTGAATGCGTTCGGAGAAACTGGAGGAACATCGCCCAAAACCGACGATTATGGAGCTCTACAATACGCCAGGCATAGGTGTATCGACACTGTAGCCAACCAGGCGGTCGTGGCTTTAATACAACCTTCTACTTTTTTTTACATAAAAATAACGCCTAAAAAATCTCTCCCATTTCCGGGTATTTAACCTAAAATGATTTGCTTGCATTGTTGCATTTTATTCAACGGAAAATCATGACCCATTGTTTCGTATTGAAAATGGAATAGGTCGGACTATGGGATCCGAAGTTATGGCCAAAATAATATCTTTTGGCACTTATACTCATCCGATTTTCTCGCCAAAAAGGTGAGTAGATTTGTAACCAACTGTGAGTGGCTATAAAGGAACATTTTCTCAAAATTTGATTTGTTCTACTTTTTAAGAAAAATGAGAAAAGATTTTACATGAGAGAAAACTCCAGAGAAATCCGTCGAAGGGGATGTTGGTTGCCATTCTTTTGGTAATCATTTGATTTTGACTTATAGTGATACCAAGTTATCTGGGGGAAATAATTGATATTTTTGGTGATTGTTTTGTAAATATTTCTTTCCGTGAGTGAAATGGATGGCTTCTTCAGTACATTTTTAAAACGAGTGCCGCGTAGCCACAGAAAGTATAAGATCGTGTTGTTAGGGAGAATGATTGTTTTATAGCAGAGTTTTGTTTTAATATTGTGCAGGGGGTTTTATGACTGACTAATTAGGCTCAAATTTGGCCCAAACATTTCTTTTGCATATCAAAAGAATATCAGGCCAAATTTGCTAAAAATTTGGTCGACAAAAACCCCCCTGCCAATAATAGAACAAAACCTGCCAAAGCTGTCTTTCCCCCTATATGATAACTTTAAATATTTTTAAAAAATATATTTTGTCAAGTTATCGATTTTTCAATTTGGGGTAACTTTAAACAATCATTCATCCATAGAGCAAGCGTCGGAAACCGCCTTAAGGTAGGCAATTATCGTTTGAATCTCTTACGCTGAAGCGTTTGGTTTTTCAACAATACAAATCACAATTTCGAAACAAAAACTGTGGATCAACCAAGAACATTAGATTATTTATCACAAAATTATAGGTAGGAGCTTAATTCTTTTGTTATTATACTTGTTTGAGTGCTTTTTCGCAGCTTTCTGTAAGTTCAAAAATTAATGTTGATTTTGTTTTTCAAATCTTCGCGAAAAATAAATGCAAATTCATCAGAAAATTATATCATTCAGCAGCAAATTTAGTCAAGATTAAGATACCTAAATCACAATTTACTTGTAATAAAAGAAAAAAAAAATTCGTCATTTCTTGGAAATGGTTAAACTGATCAATGTTACCCCGGCGAACAAAGTTCCCCCGGATTACGGTACCAACAATAATTGCCTACCTTACGGCTTACCAACTATGTTGGATGTACCGCAATGCACCAACCTTGTATGGCTTGAGCACCATTTAACTTTTGAACGCAATGACCGATCGTTATGAAATTCAATAGTGATCAACTGGAGTCCTGTGTCGAATACAGCTTGTAGCGAGAAAATCGGATAAGGATTACTATATAAAAAGTTGGCTAATATTTTTCGGTTTTGGTACATATTTACACGGATAGACAGACATTTGCTCAGTTCGTCGAGCTGAGTCGATTGGTGTATAAAATTTTGCCTTTCTCGGGAAACAAAGCTGTTAATCATGGGTCTCAGTTTGGCTCATGAGCTCGGTGCTATGAAAAGTTCGTTTTTTGGAGTAAAATGATAGCCTTTCGGTACAGATTTGTTCCCCGAGAAAGGCAAAATTATGCAAAATAGTTTTCTATTAAACATATTACAAAGTAGGCCCTATATCGAGATTTTTGTCAATCAAGGCACATATTTCATTATTTTGTTAATATTTTCATTTCTATGAAATACTTACCGTTCTCCTCATCGTTCTAAATGCTATTATCCAATATAGTAAGTTCGTCCGAAGCAGTTCTTTGAGATCATGAGTGTCGGATTTCTGATTAATTATCTTGTATTATCAGTGAACGACTAAGTGACTCAATAAATAGTTTTTTTTATTCATTGTATAACCATCAATCATTTTCAGATCAGAAGCTGATAGATGTGACAATATTGCAACGATGGTGTAGTTTGCCGCGCGTTAATGAATGTTGAATTGAGTGCAGCAAGATGGGCTGCCACTTGATTCACTTTGTCGTAACAATAAACTTTTACTTTTTTGATCCGCGAATCTATTCGTTTTCCGGTAATAATACCCTTTTCCCTTGCCATTACCTAACACGAATTTCTGACCAAAATGCCAAAATAACTCTGCCAAGCCAAATAGAAGCGAGGCTTTCGGGAAGCGTCGTGTTTTCAAACTATAAAGCAAGCGAGCGCGATTGCAGCCCTAGAAAAAGCTGCCAAACGACGGACGAAACAAGCCGTTACAAGTCATTTAACTTACAGGTAAGGGAAGATGGCTTTACCCATGTCCCGTGATACATATTCAGGTATTCTTCTCTTTAAGTTTCTTCCTAAGAAGCCCTGATGTTTGTACGAAGAAATGCACAATCTTTTTCCATATTATCGGGAAGATCATCGAAAATGGGATTTTTAAGACCCATTAGAATCGTAATGGTTTCTTTTACTTTTAGTTAGGTAATTAGGAGTAACCACGATTGTCCTGTCCTGGGCAATGAGTTATTCTGGTCAGATCCGGAAAAAATAAGTGTGATGTACTTCAGTACAATGAATTTGCGCGTAACGTCCAATGAACGCCAGGTAAAACTGGCATCGGCACTATCCAAACCCACTTATTGATTTGGTTAGTGTCCTTGAAGTTCTTTCTTAAGACTGGATGATAAAAATCTCTCTTAAGTTCACAATCATATTGCGTAGTATATTGCTACGGCACGCATTATTGTTGAAAAGTTCTTTCTTGTGCCACAAACCCAGCTGGGTTCTTTAATTTTAAAAACGTGACATTAAGACCTCAATCGCTTTCCGCTTCCACATCTTTCCTAACACCTTCTTACGGTGTTAGTTAGTGCTGTGATGAATAAAAAAGAAATGTCGAATTTGTTAGATTTAGAAAAAAAGCATTGAGTTTGCACTGAAAATACCTTTGGTGGTTTGTTATACTGGAGATGATATAAAAGTTGCAAGAGGAGGATAAATCTCATCCGCCAAGCCAGCATCCGGTGGCATATGTTCTACCATTGATCTTAAAATTCAACGAGGAGTGAGCTCTGCCACAACAATAAAGATCTATGTTAATAGCGGCGAACGCCAAAGAAACGCCATTCGCCATAAACGTTTGTTTTCATTGCTGACCCGGCATACCGAAGAAGGAATGCCACATCCAGGTCAAAGGAAGCATGCTTCAGTACAATGGTAGGCTTCTTTCCTTTGCATTTGTATTGTCACCTAGCAGGGGACAGTTGTTTCAATCCAATGGCAGCAGTTCAGTGAACAAAGCAACCCAGGAAATCCACGTTTCTGGCCTTCTTCTTACGACCGCTTTATATCGTCTTTAAAGCCTAGTATGCAGTTCTCAAGGAAAACGGTCAAGGAAAATTTCGCGTTATTACCAAAGGAATTTTTACAATTGAAAACAGAAAAACAAAAATTTTCTGTTTTCATTCGTTAGTCGATTTTAATGTTTGAGTCAATCGAGCAAATAGTACCAAGCCTCATGATGCCTGAAAACTGCTCTTTATTGCAATCGACTTGTGAATAATTTCGTTTTGCCCATCGGTGAATGGAATAGATTCGATAGATTGATAGGCATTGTGGAAATCATCTTTGTAAAGTAGTGCGCCGGTCGTCAGCTTCTGGGCTGCCATTACTGCGATATTCTGCTGCGTTTTAATCTGATTCTTTTTCAGATTTTGTATCCTTTACCTTATTTGTAAGGCCGTTCGTCCCGGCTTCATTTCCGTTCCCTTATCGGCTATCCAGTTCATAGAGTGACTTATACACTGTTTTAAGCAGCGATGGCAATTAAACTCAAATAAATATAATAAACAAATTTAGTGGATTGATCTCCAAACTGTTTGGTTTTTTTGACGAGCCTGGATCCAAAGACGACCATCGACCAGCCCAATCAAAGTTGGATTTTACTGACTTCTAGTTCGAGCAATGCTTTTACCATCTATCGAATTGACAAACTCACTCCGATTTTTTTATTTGACTCAATTATGCCTCCAACTTCTCAGACCCAAATGTAAAATTGAGTCCACGCTACGGCCCGCAATCATCTATTGATGAACATCGCCTACGATCGCATATCAGTTCAACACGGATTTTAGTCATTTTCATATTTGAACCTGTTATTGTCATATTTCTCATTCTTATTGTGACTGTTCAATACGAAAATTTATTTAATTAGAAAATTAAAAAACCTTCAGTTTGTCCCATAT
This sequence comes from Armigeres subalbatus, assembly GCF_024139115.2. Taxonomy (NCBI): domain Eukaryota; kingdom Metazoa; phylum Arthropoda; class Insecta; order Diptera; family Culicidae; genus Armigeres; species Armigeres subalbatus. Next base: position 361,535,191 of record NC_085140.1, on the reverse strand, counting down.
GCCAATGTAGTCGTTGAGCCTGGAAAACCTTTGGGAGAGATTTTAGATTGTTAATTTTAGAGGGAATTCTGAGGAATTTTGGAAATATTCCTGAAGACATCTGAAATAATTTCTGACATGATCAGAAACTTCCTGGTATTCCTGGAGAAAGTCCTGCAAGTGTTCCTGGAGAATTCTGGAAAGAATGCCTGATTATTCCTGAGGAGTTCTTGAGGAACCTAAGGTGCTGGAGGATTTCTTGAGGAATTAGTGGAGAATTCTCTGCAAGCAATTAGTAGACCTATTCCTGGAGGAGCTCCAAAGAAACCCTGGAGAAATTCCTGGAGAAAATCATGAAGGAAGTCCAGATAGCAGTGCTGGATAAATTCCAAGCAATAAGTGGAAAAATTTCTGGAGGAATTAGTGGATGACCTTGAACGAAGAGAATTTCTTGAGGTAATTAGACGGAATTTCTGAAATTCCTGAAGGAATTGTTGAGAAATTCCAGAAATGCCAAGAGTAATTCCTGGCTTAATTGTGAAGGAATTTCCGAGCAATTATTGGAACAAGCCCTAAGGAGTTCCTGGAGAAATTCCTAGCAATTGATGGAGGAATCCCTGAAGCCACTAGTAGAACTATTTCTGGGAGAACCCGACAATTAGTGGAAGAATCCTGGGGCAATTAGTGGAGAAGTTCTTCCACCGAGAATTTTCTCTGAAATTCTCCTAAAATTCCTCTGGGAATTCCACAGGAGTTCCTCATCAAATTCATCCAGTAACTTCCCAGGAATTCTTTCACTTGAAAATTCCTCCAGGAATACCCCAGGAAGAATTCTAAGTAATTCCTTGGGATATTTCTGAGAAATTCCTGAAACTCGATATTGGAGAAATTGCTGGAATTCTCTGAGATATTGCTGAGAAATTGCTGAAAATTCCTGAGGTAATCCTGGAGGAATTTTTCAGGTATACTGGAGGATCTCTCGAGGATTCCTGAGGAATTCTGAAAATTCCTGAGGAATACTCGAAGAATTTGGGAGAGTATTGGTAGAATTCCTGGGAAAAATATAGGAGGAATTTCTGGAGGAATTTGGAGGAAATCACGGAAATTCTTGAGGAATTCTGAGTAATTTCAGAAATTATTGGAGGAATTTAAGGTTTTCCTGAGAAATTTTAATAAAATTTTTCTGAAAATTCTGGAGGATTCCGAAGAATTCTGAAGAAACCGGAGGAATTCCTGGAATTTGAGGAATTCCTGAGAATTCCTGAAAGAATCTTGAGGAATTCCTGAGGTATCCAGGAGGAATTCTCGAAAAAAACTAGAGGAGTTCCCGGAGGAGTTCTAGAGAAATTCTGGAGGAATTCCTGGAGGAGATCCTGAAAATGAATTCCTTCCTATTTCAGAAGAATTCCAGAAGGCATTATTGAAAGAATTCGTAAAGAGTTATTTTCGGAGGATTTGATTAGAAGTGCTGAGGAACCACAAGAAGAAATCCTGGAAAACTCCTAGAGGAATTTCTGAACAAATTTCCGGAGGATTTTCAGGAAATTCTCGAAGAAATCTTGAAGAAATCTCGAAGGAATTCCAGGAGGAAGTCGAAGAATTCCCATGAAATTACTGAATAAATGCCGCAGGAATTTCCGAAGAATTCTCGAAGGAATTCGGAGAATTCTCGGAGAATGGATTGGTTTCGGGAATTCGTCAGGAAAATCCTCTTTCAGCAATACGTAATCACTTTTTGCCACTGAT
>NC_085140.1:361344596-361533441 GCF_024139115.2 Armigeres subalbatus | reverse complement strand
AGAAGTTACGTATTGCTATTAAACATTGTATTCTATACAATAAAAATAGCGCGTGCTATATTTAAAACTGTCCAGTTTATCTTTGGTCACTCGTGTAGATATTGAAGCCTCACTTCAGTGTTTTCTTGGATGACCGAGAACCTTTGACACATTCTAACCTAAGCATGAACGTCGTATGCCCATCTACAAAAAGGGTGATAAGCTGGATTGTAGCAAATCACTGTGCAATCACATTGCTGAACGCCACCTACAAGGTGCTCTCCCAAATTTTATGCCAGGCGGGATTTACGGGTGAACGCTCTACCACAAACCAGGTGTTCGCCGTACGTCAGGTTTTGCAGAAACGCCCCGAATACAACGTGCCCACACATCATCTATTTATTGACTTCAAAGCCGGATATGATACAATCAATCGGACCAGCTGAGCAGCTTATGCATCAAACGGGAGTAATATCGCAAGAGCAGGATGACAGGAGGGTAACGATTTTCACGAAGTACATCCAGTTATTTCGCCGACGACATTGATATAATGGCACGTAACTTTGAGTTATAACCAAACTGACTATGTACAAAACGCTAATTAGACCGGTAGTCCTCTACGGACACGAGACCTGGGCGATGCTCGTGGAGGACCAACGCATTGGAGTTTTCGAAAGAAAGTGTGCGTACCATCTAAAGTATATGGCGACGGTACTGGAGGAAGCGAACAAAGAGTTTCATAGCGTTGGGAACATCCATCCGTTCACACGCGGAAATCGGATGACCGCATGGGCCGGGCACGTAGCAGAATGTGGACATAAACCAGAATGGTTCTCGACAACGATCCGACAGGAACAAAAGGCAGGTGCCGCGAGCAAGGTGGACGCACAGGTGGAGATGATTCTCGGACTTCTCCACGCATGGCAAGCGGACCTGATCTGAATGGAGGAGAATTTTATAAAATTGAGCAGTACCCGGCCAGGACTGTAATTACACAATAAATAATGCGTGGAGTTTCACCTAATTTTTCATACGTTCTGTTTTATTGCTAGCAGTCATGGTTATATGTGGTATCAAACGAACACATCCAGAAAATATGTTAAGCCTTTTAGGAATGGTATCTGGGTCAAGACGAGTTACTTCCATTTCTATTCGATATTTCGATACTAGTATACGATTTCTGACCACACAGTCGTGCCGAAATACGTATCTGCAAAGTTATCGAAAATAATTGGTGAATTAAATGAAGAGTTCTTAATCGTCTTAGAACTGGTCGAACAGAATTATCTTGTTCTGACGTTTCTGGTCCGGTATTTGGGACCTTCTAGGGACTGTCGTTCAGTCAAGACACTAAGACAACTCACAGTTAAGGTCGAAAAGCATTCTGTGAAGATAACAAATGTAGTGGAATAAAATGGAGTACTAAATTCCTTCTTAGACGGTTGAAATATGAGAGCAAGATTATGGCCAACCACTTTAATGTAGAAAAGTAATGAATACAAAACTATAAGAATAGTTCAAGTTAAAAAATATGGACCTCCAAATATTCGTATATTGACAAATGTCAAGGTTATGCTTGCTACAAATACAGAATTTATAAATATTTTCATCATCCAAAGCCAATCCACCATTTTACCCTGGGACCTGTTCGACCAAACGACCTTTTCGACCAGTTCGGCATTTTATTGTCCACCAAATTACATAAAAGGTCTTATGATCTGTTCGGTCAAGCAACATTTTCGGATAAATTATCAATGTGGCCCTATGACCCGTTCGACCGATTGATCTTAACGGCAAAGTGGCATTTTTGGCCAAATGAGCTGTTCGGCGAAATAGAAGTTAAAAGGTAGTTAAGTAGGCGTGAGTCGTCTCGTTCATTTATCTCATTTCTCACATCGCACTTCCCACTGCTCATATCTAAATCTTTTTTTTTTTTTATTTCACAGTGAGCGATCAGAAGTCAGCACTTTGAAGTGAGACTTAAGATGTCTCGGATAAACGAGGTATCCAGCCAAATAGCCAGTTCGGGAGACCGACATTCGCCTATATGAACCGTTTGGCCATTTGCCTTCCGGGGCACGATATGATTGTCCAACTGACACTTTCAACCGTATGACCGTTCGGTCAAATTCATGACCATTTCGGCTAAACGAGCTTATCGACTGTAGGACCGATTCGACCATATTCATTTTCAACCAAATAACATTTTCGGCCAAATGACATTTCCGGCCGAATGATCTGTTCGGCCGAGTAAAATTTTCGCCGTGTGACTTGTAATTCAACGTTCATCCCGCCAGTCATGCTAGCCATAACGACGCACGGAACAACGTCGGCATATGGGTTGAAGTCGATGGAAATCGATTATTGACGAAGAGGCAGATGGATTCTGGAGGAGAAGTGACGCAGCGCGGGCGGTCGCAAAGCGCAGCAAGGTACCCGGCAGAACGTGGAACGTTATAGATGGAAGGCGAGACAGCAGACCCGCCTTTTCAGGAGTAAGAAAACGCCGCCTGGAAGAGCGGAGTGGGGAGATGGACAGCTGTGCTGTTCTCAAGAACACGCAAGTTCTACAGAAGCTCAACGCATCCCGCAAAAGGCTTTCGTGCGCGAGCCGAAATGTGCCGATAAGGATGGGAGCATCTTGACGGACGAACGTGGTGATCGAAAGGTGAAGAGCACTACGAGGAACATATGGCGCTGAGAGTACAGGCAGTGAAAGCAAGGCAGCGGAGGAGATGACTACCAGTTCAGCGACGATGGCAAACCAGCCCCACCCTGAGGGAAGTTAAGGATGCCATTCAAGCTAAAGACCAAAAAGCGCTGCTGGTAAGGATGGTATCGGAGCTAGCTCATCAAGATTGGCCCGGAAAAGCTTGGCACTTGCCGCACAAACTGATAGTCAGAATCTGGGAAACCGAACAGCTACCGAGGAGTGAAGGAAGGGTTATATGTCCATCTGCTGCAGCACAAACTGGAGTGTAGAACTCTGAGCGATCACCATCCTAATGCCGCCTACAAGTGATATCCCAGATCATCTTCCCGCCTCATTAGTGAACGAGTTTGTGGAGTTATCAAGCCGGCTTGCTGACGCCTACCGACAACGGACAGATCTTTACTGGCGGCAAATCCTTCAAAATGCCGTGAATACAGGTCCCAACGCACCATCTGTTCGTTGATTTCAAGGCGGCATACGACAGATAGACCGCGTAGAGCCATGGAAAATTATGGACGAGAACAGCTTCCTGGGAAGCTTACCAGACTGATCAAAGCAACGGTGGATGGTGCAAAATGTGTGAAGGATGTCGGGCAACACCAGTCCCGTTCGAATCGCGCCGGGGACTAAGACAAGGTGATGGATCTTCGCCTGTTGTTCAACATTGCGCCAGAAGAAGTGCGTGAGCGGTGTAACAGCCGGGTATACTTTCAACAGATCCAGTCAATTTATTTGCTTCGCGGATGACATGACATGTCGCCGAACATTTGCAAGTGCAGAACTGTACGCTGAAAGAAGCAACAAAAGGACTGGTTGGTGAATCGTCAAAGACAAAGACATGCTGTCAAGGAACCGAGCGCGACAGGGCCGCCTGGGAAGAGTGTTACGATAGACGGATATACTTCGAGGTGGTCGAGGAATTCGTCTACCTCGGATCCTTCCAGAAAAAACACATTGAAAATAAACAGCAGTAAACTTCTGACTGCGGAAATTTACGCTGGCCTCTACGTGAAATGGTCCACTTCCTAACAACATGTTTACAACTTGTAGACATCGACGATTCACGTCAAATATTGTATACATTTAGCTATATCCCGCTGAATTACGTAATAATGGCGTTCCATTTGTGCATTATTTTTAGCGTAAATTTCAGGGATTTTTTTTCTGTGTTCAACGGCTGACAACAACGTTAGTCGAAATACGAAGGCGCATCATCTGTAAGCTCGGCCCATATACGGTCCCAGAAGAAACTGCGGTCGAAAAAATTCGCCACCGCACCAAATGTGCAGCGTACTAGACTTATAAGACCGGTTGTCCTCTGCGACATGAAACATGGACAATGCTTGAGGAGGACTTCGTAACTGGAGTATCTGAGAGACGGGTGCTTAGGACCATCTTTGGCGGTATGCAAGAAGAGACGGTGTGTGGCGGTGAAGAATGAACCTCGAGCTCGCCTAACTCTACGGCGAACCCAGTATCCAGAAGGTAGCCAAAGCCGAAGGACGATGGGCAGGACATGTTGCAAGAATGCCGGACAGCAACCCTGCAAAGATGGTGTTCGCTCTGATCCGGCAGGTACGAGACGGCGTGAGCGCAGCGAGAGATGGGCAGACCAGGTGTGTACGACTTGGCGAGCGGGGCGTATCTCGAGGATGCGAGATGAGGCCCTCGAACGTGCATTGTAGGCGTCAAAGATTCGAAGCATCTGTTTAGATGTTAACTAAATAAATGAAATGAACTCCGGCCAAAGAGATGTGGAGCAATTTTAGGAAAATTCAGGGAAAATACCAATCATCAGCTATCAGAGAAATCAACTTTAACGACCAACGCATGAACACAAATATGAAATAGCAAACAGCCTAGCTGACCACTTTGAAAAAATATCAAGGTAAAGAGTAGATCAAAACTTTTATACCATTGAAGTTAAGGATCGAGCAAACACTCGAAATAAGAAAAATGAGGATACAGCAGAGTACAACGCACATCCTCAAAACGAACTAGCAGAGGAAAGCTGAAGGATTAAAAGGGTAATCTTGCCGATCCACAAATACACATGCCATGATTACCCACTTGCCAGTAGAATATAAGAACCTCTTGCTGAAAACATACAACTGGTTGTCTGCCGTAATCTGAAAAAGTGACGTATATGCCATTTTCCAAAAATGGTGCTAACGAGTAGTACTTGTCGTGACCCGGGCGAGGTTTCTAAGCTCGACGTTCGTCGCAAAATACTCAGCAACTGAACTTGTTATCGATATGTCTAACACGAACGAAAACCTGAGAACATGCCTTTTGCGCTTCCATGCAGACACAAGATACCTATACACGCTCGCAAATGAATCATAAATGATATAGATCGTCTCAAGGTAAGTAATCTCAGTGGTATTTAATTTTGCAATAACTCATTCCAATTTATTCTACTATAGTCCTCCGAGCTCTTTAACAGAAAAATGGAAAACATGCATGCTGTAATTTGGCGCTTACGTCACTTTCGCTGATTACGGAATGAATGGAATGAAGTGGAATGAATCCATGTATTCAGTTAGTTGGACCAAATCATTCGTAGTGCCTATTTACAAAGAAAAGGAAGAACCAACCCTGAAACTATAGGGCCCATTTATAAATAGTTGTCTTGAAAGATCATGAGAAGAATGATCAACAGGTCTTATATGTAACTTCATCCAGAAGAAAAAATCTAATCAATCAATACCAGTATGCCTTTGTGTGAAAGGTAGATCTACTACTCGATTATTTGGGCCCATTTTGACAAATCGAGAGAAGCAATGTAAAAACCAATGTTACAGTTTTTCTAAAAAAGTCACACAACCCAGTGCAGATTAGTTCTGAACAGAATAAGCGAATGGAAAATAGGAGGAGATATCTTCAACAAATGCTGATAGAAAAGGAGAGCTTCAAAGGACAGATAACGGCACATACCCCGAAACCGCTAATGGAAAGTGGTTTAGTTCAAGGATCATATAGCGTGACCCTTGTTCTGATAGCATAGACACCATATGCTCCAGACCTACCACCAAACGTCCAAGTCTTACTATCGCGAGATGATGTAGCGTTTTGATTCCAGCGACAGCTAAAGCTAGAAGAAATTAGCTGAAAACCTCAACTTGCTTTTGAAAAAAAAATGAAGCTTGGAAACCCACACTGACTTGCAGATCTCAGTCGAAAAAGTGCAAATCGAGTATTAAAAAGGAGATCAAAAACAAGCCAAGTAAACTTAACACTTAATAACGACATATCATCAACCAAAAGCTCAGTCATAAAATGTCTGAAGTAACACTAGACCAACACCATACACAAAAGTTCACATCGAAGAATAAAATTCATCTCTCAACTCCAGAATCTACATTGAAGCAGCTAGAAGATGACATAACCAAGGGACTGACGAATAACTGAGTTTTTCAAACCAGCCCAATAGAAAACCCTACAGCGAACGAGTATACCAAGTCTTAGAAGTTTCGTCAGTCAAAGACTCACATTCTCCACAAAGCAAAACAAACAAATGAACAGGTTCTTTAAGTCAAATAGTGAAACAGACGAAGATAATAACAACAGCTCAGGGAGAATTTCTACGCCCAAAGCCCAAACATCAGAGCCAAACATATGTATCGAACAAGAATGAATATCGAAGAGCTGTTGAATTCTCTCACCTAGCAAATCCCTGAATATAGAAACTCCGCCATGGATAAGAAAAGACATTCTAATAGACAAAAACAACTAGTACGCTAGAAGAAACGGAAAACCCAATGAACTTAAAAACTGTTATGTAAAAGAATCCAACTAAATATACGTTCGACACGACATACCATACAGATGACAATCTGTCTTACATTATGCTAATTCTGCGCTAGTATGTCGATAGCACTTCGTCCGCATTAACTAGGCGAATCATGTAAATGGGCTATAAGTCTGAGCTTTAAACCTCATATCATTAACTGTGAGAAGTGCTGAATGACGCCACTACAGCGAGGCGGCAATGTCCCAGTGGGGGATGTAATGCCAATAAGAAGAAGAAAAAGACACGCCATTCGGTAGGCAATTTTAGTTGGCATGTATCAAACTAAGGCGAAGTCTAACAATTACAATTCACGAAAGGTATCATCTTTCCTAGATGGATTATTCAATCTGGGTTTTATAATTAGGCATTAAAATTTGCGACCCATTGAACCTGTTCAATCAGTTTCCGAGTGAAAATCGTTCAAAATAGCAACTCAAGGCCTCACTATTCAAAGTGTGAACACCTATATCTCGTTCGATATACACAATCAACTTATGGTGCTCAGTTGCTTTGGGGAAGGACACTTCTGCATTAAATCTTCGCTATTCAGCACGCTTCATTATGAGAGTCTCGACCCTGGCAATTCCTTCAATCTTTGAATTAACAACGGCAACTTCATAGAGATGTTTCTACTCTGTAGTGTTGCTCACACCACACTCCACCAGGCAGGAGAAGCATACCTAGTACTAAAGTGTTGTTCAATGTACTTTTTATGGGAATTCTTTATCTTCCACTTTGTTTCTCACACACCGCCGTACGACAGCGACAACGGCTCTACAATAGTATCCAGTGTAGGCCTTTCACCAACAACGTCTGATAATCGAGTGAAAGGCAGTAGAGAGGAAGGATGGGCGCAATCTGACAAAATGAACGATAGAAGGGGATGTTAAGAATTGCACAAACACTGTTTTTATTCAGAGGCCGACTTGTTAGGCGAAGACGGCCAGGCTCGGAAGGAAGTGGTACTCTTGAGAATCAGTAGAAGAGCGAAACAACGGTCTTAATAATAATCATCTACAGAAGTGTCAGTGCTGTCATACTGACGGGGAAAGAGGCGTAGGGCTTCACCCTGCATTTCCATTCTGCTAAAGATTCCGGAGGACTGCCCGTCTGATGATGATGAGCCTCGGAAAAAGTTGCCACGCCCAGGGAAAAAATCTTGCAATACCTGCTTGTATCTATCAGAAACAATTATGCCTCTACCGGTTGGTTCCAAATCCTTGAAAAGAAGCATCACCGGTTGTCCTGCTGCTGGCGCCTCTGTTGCTCGGTCAGCTGCCTTTTTATTAATATTTTTATTTAATATTATGATAATTAGATTCGCCCTCTCTGCGATTACCGTGACCTGCAAGTCAACTTTCCTAAGGGAAAGTTGGCATGATGAGGAATGGAAAAGTTTTCACAATCTGCCTGTTTATCAAATATTATCATATTTTTAGCGTAATGGACACTTAATTTTTTGGCCCTGTTTTTTTCAACATTATCAAATTCTACTTGAATGACGGAGGAAGATAAAATATTCATTAGCTTGTTCACCGTCTTGAACAGGAGATAGTATTTTGTGTAACAAGTTAAAAATAACTTTGTTCGTTAGTGATTATTGCATTTTCAGTAATGCTGGGTTTGCTTCCAGGAAACAGCCTCGTTATTTCATACAAAGTTTATAATATGTTACAACAGTAATAATATTTTCTTAATTGACTTATGCTTACATACTCATAACGTAAAATAGATAGTATAAATAATAATTTGCTATAATTATTTTTTCATAGATTTCATATCATTTTTAAGGCGTACCCGTTTAATTATTTTTTTACAGAGAGAGAATTTTATTGCTTGAGCATTAAATGTCGAACTTTTTTTTGTGGTTCGTCTCTAAATGTCTCAGTACCTAATTCGAAAAATATATTTCCTCACCTGTTTACTTACAGCATCAGTCTTGGGTGATGTTCTATAATTCTCCTTAACAGTGGCAGACTTCTTGAAAACAAAATTATCTTGCAAAAACTTTTAATACGACAAGTACATTACACATACATTTTTTAGGAAGTTGTTACGATGGAAACGAGAACCATTAAGCTTTATAATAAAGATTTAAATGTAATTAAATGCCTTGTGTATATTATAATAAATTTCATAAACAGAAGTAATTAGTAGAATATGTTCTACTCTTTTGACGAGGAGTCTTCTACAGTAGTGTTCTGTTCAGAATGCACACATCAGATCAAACAATGAATCAGTCATTAGGCCTGAAAATAATCCGACCCGCAATCAAAATCTTTCTTTCAGTCCTTCGAACTTCTTCTTCTGATATAATTTAAAGTTTCATCATCATAACAATAGTCATCTTTCATAATAATCAGCGCACCATCAAAAGTAGCCAAACTTCAGCTCTGGTGTTGTTCTTTTAATTGGGGAAACTACCATAGCGCAGTCCTCATCTGTCTATTCACACCACTTGCTTCTAAACATGCTACCTATCAACTGGATATTGCTCTGTTCTCAACTTTGATTTTGAAACATTGTTTCTGTAGAACTGTAAAATGTTGAAAATGCATCTTAGAACTTTTAAGAATGGAAGTTCAGTTGGTCGAGTTAGCCAGAGTCATGGATTGATCATGCTAATCGAACCTGTACCACCTTGAAATTTCCAGCTCAAGAAAGCAACATAGCACGGAAAATGCCTTCGTAGACTCAGAAGTTTTAATTTATCATAATTATACCTCGGAGGCCCTATCCACGTCTATCAATCTTCCACAGAAAACTTGGCAGCACCTCGGTTCAAATGACGAATACACGAAATGTCTGAAGGCATTCATTCAAGAAATGATACTCAGCCACAGTTTCCGACGAGGTTGTCGTACATTCTGAAATATTGCGTTCAGAGGATAGGCTATACTTTCATACCAAAAAATACTACCGAAATTCAATCAACTAATTATTAAATTTACAGCTCTTGCACTAGCATTACAAAGTGCATTTACCAGTGGATGGGCAAATGTTCTATTAACTAAACTCTCCTCTGAACTTAAGAGGAATTCTCCTTCGTATTTCTGGAAGAAGGAGCTAGATATTCTAGATAACCTTCTCTGGATAACTTTGGGGAATTTCTCCTTCACGAATTATGAAGAAATCTTCTCACATGATTTTTACGAATTCTCTTCCTTCGACAGGACTTCTGAAAAGTTCTTTCTACAAAGAACTTATGTGACATTTGTATCCAAGTCATGAAACTAACACGATGATGCAAAACAGACAATAGAAATATTCAAATACTTGCACTCGTACATGACTATATCACTTTGTATTCGCAGGATAAGGAAGGCACAATCAGGATCTTGATGCTCCATCCCGGACGAACCCTTGAAAAAATCATGAAGGAATCCTATGAAAAACTTCATGAAGAATTTGAGAAATCACTGACGAAATTAGCAAGAAATTCTGAAAAGGTCGAAGGAACCTTAGCGTGAATCTTCTCATGATATCCCTGAAGGAATTCTTTCAATAAATTAATAAAGGATTTTGAAGAAGTTCCTGGAGAGATTCCCTGAAGAAATTCTAGATGAAATTGAGAAAATTGAGAAAGAACACACTCAGAAAGTGCTTTTTCAAATATACTAAAAGTTTGGAAAGAATTTTCAAATCCACGTAGAGTCTCTGTAGAATTTTATGAGATTTCCCGCAGAGCCTCATTCCGAATAAAGTCATCTCAAAAGGAATATTACCATGGGGCATCGAAATCCGTAAATGAATCGTTGATACAGGAGCACGAAGGCTTCTGTGTTCAAAGTGTCGCGCTTTTACACATTAGAAATTACAAACAATATGATAAAATAATGAATTGAATCAACACCTTTTGAACCGAAATCCGTCCACCGGATATCGAACCAAAGGATGAAAATACGTACAACTATTTTTTAACTACCTAATATATGAATTGTAGCAGACTAATTGATTAAACTACCACTAAAAAAATGGTTACGAGCCTTGAGTAGCGATGCCTGTGATTCGTATTCCGCTTATCTCACTTTATTATTCGCAAGTTGCAATTAAACCGCTGTAAATTTTGATGCAATGAATCGACTGCTTTGAGCGTGCTATAATGCACATCTAGAGTTAACTTTGACATATAGGCGAAAGGCATGGTTCGATTTCTCCAATTAAAGACTTTAATCTGAAAAAATATTTATAGGCGTAGTGCGGACATCATCCCTCATAACCGGTACCAAATAGTTTTCATAGAAAGTTCCTAATTTTGAGAAAACCAGCGTTAGATGTCTTCGCCATACAATTTCTGGCGGTTAACCGCTGGCTATTTTGCATATACTAAGCGCTTTGGATGTGGATGCGGCGGTAGAAAATCAGCCACTGCTAATAATTCATTATGGTCTACACACGAATAAAAAATGGTCGGAAACTCGCGTTTGGTGGCTGGTGATTTGTTTTGATTTATGTTCTTTAATTTCTAGCTCACTTTGTTATCCTTCAATGGCCTAAAAGCTACTGTCAGTCACGGTACAGAATCATAGAGGCTCAAAGAAAATGACAGTTCATGATGACGTGATTGTTATCGCAGTATGAACGAGTAAAATAGAAGATTGTTAATATATTTTGATTACAATTTAGACAATTACTAAAATCTGATTGATGTACGGTATCGGTAGTTCCAATTACATATCTGGAAGCTTATCTCAATTTTTAATTTTTCCAAATGTATCTAGCTACAAGTTCTGAAACTTTTCATCATACATCAATCAGATTTAATTACATTTTGTCTAGAATTTATTATAAGTATTTTAAAAATGATCTCCTATGCTGAGCTGTAGGATCTGTCAAGTACACCGTCGGTCTTCTTCTTATTTTTACTTGATTCAATTCTATCGTAAAGCGTTGATTGCTTTTGTCCTCAGTAGCGATAGCAGGAAATCAATTTTTATTAAAAATTGATGTTTACGTACATGAGATAGTGCCATGTATTGATGGGCCGTGCTGTCAAGTCATTTGCACAGATATGATAAATTATTTGTAGGGTCGTAGTTCTCCAGTATGGATCGGCTGGTCATCTAATTTAGTGTTTTTTTAAAGTGGGAAAGTAAACGATCGACGGCAATCTATTTTGTTCTACTTTTGCACGGGTGAGTAAATTAATCAGAGTGAAAATTTGTTTTGTCCAGTCGTGTTTCTCCAGTAAGAGTAGCCATCGAGACAAGTCGTTGTGCAGTGTAGTTTTAGTCGTGCAAAGTAGTTAAGATATCGAAGTGTCCTTTCAGGAAAATATGTAAGACAGTGTGCTTTTCCTGTTTTTGTATCATCATGAATATGCGTCGTTCAAAAATAAATAATTAGTCGCTTACCTTGATAAGGCGATTTCCTTCAACAACTAATCATACTATTTCTTTCCACGTGCAGGAAGCAGAGATTCCTCGACTTTTAGTAGCAATGAGTGTCGAACTAATTTTCCCGTTTATCCTAATTGACTTGGACAGACCGGATCGTTATTGGTCTTGAATTAAGAAACTCGAAGCATGTACATGTTGAAAAGCTTTCTGTCCCGAGAAAACTTCTGTCTGTTTAGTTAGTTCTTTCACGGTGTTATAAAAAAAATCCTTTAGAGATAGGCTTCTTAAGATCTCTTTATATCTCTTTAAAAAATAGTTTATGTCTCTGTTTGATTATTAAACCAAAATAGAAAAGGCTCTCCACCTATTTTCTTTTTGGGCATAGTAACTTACGGAGTATAGGCCTTGGACTACACAAGCCACTAAAGGTTCATTAACTCTCTTTTAAATGGATCATTTTAATTGAAGAACCAAATTGGATACGCCTCTAAATCCGTTCCGTTCCATAGTTCCGGAGATAGGGCCTTAAGGTCTCACACATATAACTGAGCTGCTACTCTTCCAAAACTGGTTCATGCCCCATTGGTATATTATACCAAATTGGTACGCTCTTCAATACTGTTCTTTGCAGATAATTCAAGAATTTCCTGGAAAATACCCTAATACCAAAGATCTTATTAAAGTACGTTTTTTCGCTTAATCAGCTTGCCATCAGTAGCCATAGCATCAAGCAGCTTCTATTTTTGGTTGTTAAACGATCCTGAAAGTTCCTTCACTCAAGCGTAGAGCCTTTCATAGCAGCATCTAAAAGAACTTTGTGATTTTTTTCTGATTGGTGAGAAAGTTATGTCAGTGATGGAAGAGGAAATGTCAAAAACTTATTTTTATTCATTCTGTTACAGTTGTTATTGCTTCTTTTCTTTGCTCCTCCGGTGATGATATTGAACTCATGTCTTCGTATAAGGGCTTGTATTATCCAAGCGCCAGCTGACATTCCAACTTAGTATTCTATTAGCATTTCTCTTAGTTATTATATAAAAGCTTTTCTATGCTCCGCTCATGACGAGTATGTATCTTGTGTGGAGGTCAATTTATAATATGTCTGGTGTCGAGAAAGTTCCAAACCCGAAAACGAACCAACCTGGAGAATCGAACTGCCATTGCAATCCTAGGCCTTTGCACGCAAGGCTACTGAAGATCCTGTTGATTATGTACGCAAAAATGGACCTATTTTCGAGTCTCCCCTAATGTCACACTCTTTATGAAGCATCCAAAAATTGTATGGATTGTCACACTTTGGCAAACACCCTCCCTCTAAGCATGTTACGTAATTTATTATCTCCTCATGTACCATAATAAAATGGCACTGAACCATAATCGTATAATAGTCTTGAAACGTTTTGACCATAGTGGTTACGGCTGTAGAATCCGACTACGGTTCGTATGTAACGGTAGTTGTAGTGTTAACCGTACGGAAAAGCGATTTTCTTACATTTTGGAGCAAAATTTATCAACATTATATTGATTATGTGTTTGTAGAAGCGAACTCATTGCTTAACGTCAATGTAACAGTTTTACCATAAATATGTGTTGTTAGAATCGGTGAAACTGGTAAGCAACGATATCAACTATATTCACTTTATATTTGTAATCGCGGGTAATCTCGAGGAGCACAATAAAATAGCAGCACCGCATCGGAATGAAACGAAAACTTAACTTTCCAGCTTTTATTCTGATGTCTACGTTTTATTGCCATGTTTGGAGTCATTTTAGCCTGGCTGAATGTTAACTGACACGTAGAATTTCATTTTCCCATGGCGTTGTCGTCGTGCATCGAATGTTGGTGGGTTCGCGCTTCCTCCTCAGCAGCCAGGCATGGAAGCAGGTAGCAGATGGCGTAGCGAAATGGGTTTGCTGATAGGACCCACTTTATGCTGCAGAAAGTCGAGAAGTTGCTTAACGAAGAAAACTGTGCATCGTTAATGATGGCAATAGCAAAGGAAAACGAAGGCTTTTGGAGAAAATCACTGCACAAAGACGAAATCAGTGTTTAGTGGCTCCTTGCAGAAGTAAGTACTAGATACGGAATTGAAGGCGTACAGAATCAGTGAAAACTGGCGTTGTTATATTCAAGAATGTTTTGGATAGAAGAAAAGCATTTTTTAAGAAAAAGATGACTACATTTTTAATTTGATTTGATTTAAATTAATTGATTTTCTTCTTAACTTTGTATCCTTTCCTTTAAAATTGCATTTAACGGGGGATCTGAGGCCACTATCCTTGTTGGGAAATATTCCAGCTCCTCGATTTCCAGAAAATCGATCAATGTTACTATGTTTATTTGTGAAAAAATATTGAATAATGGGAATCCTAGAAAAACATATATTTGACTTGTTATATATCTGGAAGTCGAGAAAATTTCCATCCGAAAATTGATCTAGACCGGCATCAGGAATCGAACCAGCCGCCCTTAGCATGGTCTTGCTTTGTAGCAAGTGCGTCTTACCGCTAGGCTAAGGGACTATTGACTTAAACCGCACCATCCATAAATCGGTTAGTCAATTCACGGATTGACATTGATTAATAAATTTTCTTCTAAGAAGATTTTTGCGAATTATAAGATTCCATCGTCCCAATATTTCCAGCCCTTTATGCCAAACAACGTATTTCAGTGATATCCAAAGGTTGATTGTACTTTCATTGAACTGTTTTTCGACGGTCTCCATTTCGTGTCCCCAAATCGGTTCCTAAATGCCATTAAACATCCAAAGACTGATCGAACCAATTCCTTCCCTAAACGCTAGGCATTATTGAACATTTGACTTTAAATTATTGATGATTTTATAAGGCTTTTCACACTTTTTATCCGGTCCTGGTGTTAAATCCCAAAGAGTATCATTCGTCGTTTTCCCTTAATCGAAATCCTTCCGTCGACACCACCTTAGCTTCTGCAAGGTTGGCTGTTCGATTCGGACTTTGGCTGAGATTCATGGAAAGGAAATAAAATCCAGATTTATTGCCCTATGTCTGGTTGAATTCGTTGCAAAGAAAGGGATACGAGCAACTGAGAACATGGTTTATAGCCTGGCCAGATTTTCGCAAACGGCGATGGGAAATAAAACGTTGTTTCCTATCCAACAAACAGTGATCGAACTGAGCCCAATTTGATGGGAAAGAAGCAGTGAATCATTGACTGAGGCTTCTGACATCGATCGATTCTCAAATCAAAATGGTTTTGATGTGGATGATTTGCAAATACTGAATTCAATTTTAAATTCTCCATAATACTTGTGAGGAAGGATCTTAAATGTGTTTTCCCCAAAGTACGTACACCAATTGAAATCAGTTCAGTGAAGCCAAATGTTTTCCACCAGCTCAACCACACTTTGCGAAGATGTTTTTCGTTCCTTTTCCCTGAATGGGCTTCGAGTACAGCGGCTGCCGTGTCTGCCTGAACAAAGCATCCACCGGAGGCAGGCTTCCGGGAACTGCGAAAACTTTTACGACGATGTCGCCATATGGTCCGGTTTATCTGTAAGTGAAAATAAATCTGAAATCGTAATAAATACATAAATTATGACCTGGCGACGCCCGCGGGCCTCGCAGATTGGTGGCCGAGTTGAAGGCGATTTGTAAGACAACTCCCATGCGGGTTGCTCGTAAAATCAAATTACACCAGTGGCCCTCGTTCATTTCTTTGGGTAGAGAATTGCTAATTAATTGTATGAACTTTTGCCCAGTATTGTGATGGTGGCGGTCACAACTGTTAGGGACATAATTTCGACTGGCGGACTTCAAAACAGCGTGGTATTGTGGTGTGGTAGTAAGCACATCACACAAGGATGATACTAAAAAAGAATTTCATTTCAGGCTAAGCTCTAGAGAAAAAAGTGCAGGGTGAGAGATATTCCTCACCAAGTACAACACGATAGGACCGATAGGACAGTCCCTTTGCCCGAAAAACGCTTGCTTCTGGAACCATTCAATCGAGAAGTACCTAGTATGGGAACTGTTCCGTTTTCCATCTCACTGAACATATATTCATCTCATGGCAAAACTGAGAAATACAGCACCAATCTTGTCGCTTCTTTTTAGAAATATGCGTACTCACTGCTAAAAAAAATCACAAAAATAAATAAAAAACAAATCAAATTCATTTTTATTGCTGTTCTACAAATCATGGGCCGTTATTTGTAGGTACTTGGGTTTTGAAAGACAAACATAAGATTCTCTGTTTCATATTTTTGTTTGGAATAATGGTCATTTGGCATAATTGTTATGAAATCACCGGTACTTATGCATAATATGTTCAATTATTTATAACTATTATTGCTCGAACATTATAATAGAGATGCTTTCAATTGTTTTGTTTTGAATTAAAGGTTGTATCAAATCACTGCTCGGAGGAACATTGGTAGACTCCATGCAATTTTTAATATCTGCATTTTCACATAACATCCTTTTACCTCTGGATCAGTAGCAAGATCGTCGTTGACTAAGACAAACTACAAAAGACGGAAACTCGAATAGCAAAATTGCAAGTGCTCAAGAGCAAAAACTATTTTCTTAGTTATTTCTGCAGGAGATATAATCATCTCTTTAAAAGCACACTTTGTCGTGCATAAGTCTAAAACCATAAGGATGAATTTTCCCGGCATATGACAAAGTAAAATACGGTTCTTTTTTTCCTTACTAATGCATTTGCCCCGGCCTAAGCACAAGGAGAATATATGGTTTTTATTCTCAATGTATGCATTTATTCAGTTAAAAAGATGCTTTAATAGATATCATCACCGTTCTAATCATGTAGATTATTTTCATCGGCTTTTCGAACATTAATTAAAACTAAGCAAATTTCGGACGTTTCTGACCACTAATATGTTGGTCATCATCAGCGGATCATTATAGAGAAAATTCATCTCATCTAGAGATTGTGCTGGTCAATATTCGCCGGCGGCGGCGTTTGTCAAAATTTTGGCTGGCGGCGGCGGCGTTTTCGGCGTCACGCCGAAAACCATTTTAGCCGGCGGCGGCGGCGTGAATCGGCGTGGCGATTTCGTTTAGGGTTAAAGCAGGTATTTTCGTCATAGTCTCGAAAACCACTAAAAGAGAAACTTTTTTGACAAACTCATCGTGTCAAATCGTAAGCCGTAGAGATACGTTCTGCTATAGTGGAGTTCCAATAAAAGGACGTTCCTTCGATGGTTTTGCCCCTGCGGAGAGATGGACAAATACCGCCGTGTCCCTATTACGTTTCCTCAAGATTTTTTTTTGCATTTTTTCGGGATATTTTCAAGAATCTTTTGAATTTCGCCGGACAAATCAGATGAACTTCCTTATACATTTATATTTTATTGAAAATTATTTCGGGAACACTCTTTGTTTAGAGATTTTTTTTTTGAAATTTCATCGCAAAATTTGTCGGAATTTACATGAGAAATTCTTTAGGATTTTCACAAGAAATTCACAACAAAAATCACCAAAAAAAACACAAGAAATGATTGGAGAAGAATGTCCTTTATGTCGTGATTGTTAAGTACGGTTTTTTTCCCTAAAAACTATCAGATATTGGTCCAAAGTTGATTTTTCTCCTGCTGTTTCTGAAAGCGACTCCGACCACCAACCCACTCAATTTAGAATTATATTATTAGAATTATATTATTTAGAATTATATTATATTATTTAGATTTAATATAAATCCAATTTGATAAGAAAATTATTTTGGCTTTTTAGTGGAATGTCTTCACTTGTCATAAGACGAGTTTAATCCCATTGAATTCCACTTAATTGTATCTGACAGATACGTATTTCGACCTCAAAGTAAGGTCGTCTTCAGTGTCTCGTACTTGACCTGACTTGAATGAAAATGATCGCAGCTACACTATTTATATATGCGTAGGCATAATAATATCTAGGTACTTATCTAGTTAATTTACTACGGTGTTTACTTCTACTCCTTGTTTCGCTTAATGCTTAGGTATAAACTCTGAAGAGCCAGGAGCTACCATTTCTTGATCTTTATTCAACAACCGCGTTTGTACCTGTGGTAGATTTCAAGCCTCAGCAACATCAAGTTTCCGAGAAGAGACATTTCTAAAATTTTAATGTTTGATGTCGTAATTGAATGATTTTCCTGATATACATGTTCACGCTACCTTAGATAAACTCATATTTAACCCTCATCAGTTTCCTCTTGTCCTTACTTTACTTCTGCAATGTTCTTTGAACCTTATATCTAACGATCTTTTTTGACCCATATATACTTTATCACACTGGTGAACAATTAATTTGATAAACCCTGCCTTATTTAACATTTCTCACTCTATCCTTTGTGAGCCCAACAGTCTTCAGTTGATGTTCTGCTGGAGAATACCAAATGATGCCGAATTTCCTCAGTCGATGGCGTAGCAGGGGTGATGTGTCGATCATAGGGACCGATACCTCTTCAGCGGTTCATCGATCGGTGTCAGTGTTGTCAGTTCGTTTTTTCGTAGGTCTTCTGCTTCTGTTGATGCATTGTTGTATTCGTTCTTCCTTTCATCGTGATCCTCGCTGTTCCAAGATGTGTTGTAGCTCCTGTTTTTTCCTTCTTCGCTCAGGGGAACTGTCTGCATCCTGTGGATCATGTGATGAAAAGCTGCCATTTTTGTGATAGAATGATTGTGTATGGGATGACTCTCGGTGTTGGTGGCTCTGTAGATTTCAAAGTCTAATGTTGCATTTGTTTCTTTGATAACCAATAGATCCAATAAAGGTAATTTACCTTCCTTTCCTCCCTGGTGAATTGAGTCTTTATGCACGTTGTTTATTGCTCTCAAAACCTCTAGATCTTTCCGGTTGATAATGCTGAATGTCGTATACTACACTTATAGTATAAATAGTGCAGCTGCGATCATTTTCTCTAGTCATATGCGAGACACTGAAGACGGCCTTACATTTGAGGTCGAAATACGCATCTCGTCAAGATACAATCATGGTGGAATTCAATGGATTGTACTAACCTGTCTATGTAAACCAATCCAAACCAATCCAAACCAATCCAAACCAATCCAAACCAACCAAAACCCCATCCAAACCAATCCAATCCAAACCAATCCAAATCCAATCCAATCCAATCCAATCCAATCAAAATCCAACCAAACCAATCCAAATCCAACCAAACCAAACCAACCAATCAAATCAAACCAAACCAATCCAAACCAATCCAAACCAACCAAATCCAATCCAAACCAATCCAAATCCAAACCAACCAATCCAAATCCAATCAACAAACCAATCCAACCAACCAACCAACATCCAACCAATCCAAACAATCCAAATCCAATCCAACCAATCCAACCAATCCAACCAACCAACCAAATCCAATCAAAAATCAACCAAACCAATCAAACCAACCAACCAATCAACCAATTAACACAATTCAATCAAAATAAAATAAAGAATTATGAGATTTTAGCAAATTCAATGGTGTGATATGAAACAATTTGTTATGATTTGTTTAATCTAACGCGAACTCATTTTTGCCAATTTCTTAAAACATTTGGGTCGCTTTTGATGGGTCGTAAGCAATATGAGATTCTGAGAGGTGGGTCGCATATCCAAAATGTTTGGGAACCTCTGGTCTAAACGTTCCACGAAATTTCCAACATTCTTAGGAGGATTTTCTGCAATCTACAATTCCTGAAATTCAAATTGTTATCCAAATGTAAAATATTGTACATTTTTTTCCTTAGTAGAAAAGGATAAAAGTTAAAATAAACAAGATTCTGAATGTTCGCTGGAGACTCTAAGGAGTTTTCACGAGAAATTCCTAAGGAAATTTTTGCAGAATCTCCATGGAAGATTCTCAGAATGTAGATTTTATCCAAAAAAATGATATCTCAACGGAAAATTGCTGGGATTTTTTAAGAAATTTCTTTGGATTTCTACAGGAAATTCTTCGTATTGTCCATAAGAAGTCATTGAGAAATTCAATTGACCGAAAGCGACATACAGTCTCACTCAATAATTGGCGAAGCCGTTTTTTTCTAACAGGTCATCAATCTGAAAATGCCGTTTGGCTAAAAAGATCGTTTGACAAGAAGGGGCCTCAAACCTCGACTCAAGCTGTAGTCAAAAACATCGAACCGTTTGGCAAAATGACATTTACTTCTTACTTTTAAGATGATACTCTTTAATCCAAAAAGTCATCTAGCCAAATTCAATATGCCGATTTGAACGTCCATCTGAAACTGTTATCAGGTTGAAATGGATTGTCCAAAATGTATTTTGCCGATAGCAACAAACGAAAGTAATATTCTGGGCAAACAGGTCTGCAGAAACTCATGTTTTGGCTAACAGAAAGATATTCTCGGTCTAATGGTTTTCTGACAAATGACATTGCTTCTTTCTTCTTATTGGCATTACATCCCCAACTGGCGAAGCCGCCTGCAGCTTAGTGTTCATGTACACTTCCACAGTTATTAACTGCGAGGTTTCTAGCTTACCATTTTTGCATCGTATATCATGCTAATAGATGGCATTAGGGCCAGAGGAGAGACCATTTCCAATCCGAAAATTGCTAGACGGCACCGGAATCGAACCCAACCACCCTCAGTATGGTCTTGCTTTTGTAGCAGCGCGTCTTACCGCACGGCCTACCATGCCTACCAAACGGTATTTTCGATCAAATGATCTATTCGTTTGATCAACATTTTTGGCCAAACTGCATTTTCAACCAAATGACACCCTTTTCGGTCAAATTGTCCCTTTCGGCTGTATGTCGCTGTCGGCCAAACTACATTTTCGGGTAAACCATTTTTGATCTTATAACAGTTTCGGTGAAATCGTTAGATAGAACTTGGCTAAATGTGACTTAAAGGCCAGTATCGATTCTTAAAAGTTAACAGGTTAAGGACGATTCAAATACCACTATTTGAGATTTCTAGACTCCCCATCCCACTCTGTTACGCTTTTATACCTAGTAAAGTCAAAATATTAGAACTAACTAAACCTGTGACGTCATTATTGAATGACTCACGAATTTGTTCAATAGTCATTGGACATTAAGGCCATTTCGCCACAAGTGGACATTTTCGCATTATCACCGTTCAGTAATGACATTTCTACCAGACTATCTGTTATGCCAAATTATAAGCGGATGTATTTCACTTTCGCCAATGGAATTTCCCCAGGAATTTCTTATGAACGAGATCTGAATTTTCTGTAGAAATCCAAGAAAATCCTAAAACTTCTAGAACAATTTTCCGCGGTCTGAGAAGTTTTCCGTTGAAATTCAGGAAAATTTAAGTTCCAGGAAGTATCCCAGAAAACTCCTAATCTCCTGCGGCATTCCAAAGAATTTTCTGTTTTGACGTTGGCTATGCCAAGTAGCCATCTTAATAATCTATACTACGAAAACCAACAATAAAACATCCCTTCTACCAGTCGCACTCCTACAATAATGAGAACTTTCTAAATTTCGAAGAATACTCTACATAAACTAAATAGGAACTTTCCGTGGATAATCCGAATATTTTCCTGTAGAAATTTGAAACATGTTTTCGTGAATATTCTGAAGAGATTTGCATTTGAAAATCCGAAGTATTTTCCGTTTAAACTCCGAACAGCTTTCTTTGAGAATTCTAAAGAGTTCTTGAAATTTCAAAATAGTTCCCGCGGAAAATTGGAAAATATTTTCCAAATGAAAATTCTTAAAAAACTTTCTGGCGAAATTCATCAATTTTTTTTTTCGCCAAAATTAAAAAGAATCTTCCTTTAATGTTTTGGAAATGGTCAAAATGACCAATTCAGTTGAACGACATTTTCAGCCGAATGTCCTTCGAGGCCAAATGGCCTGTTTTTTTTTCAGCCAAAGGAACTGTTCGACCAAATGACATAATTAAGCTAGATGGGTCTCTGCCAAATGGTTTTTTTTCGGTCAAATGACATATTCGATCGAACAACTTCCAGCCTTGTGGCCCTCGGTTCAAAAATTCTATTTCAACGAGAAATTCTTTAGATTACAGGAAACACTCAATTCCCACTGAAGTTTTCGTAGTTTTCTAGATAGCTTTCAATAACAACGAAAAATTGTATGAAAGTTTCAAGGAAATCATTGGTATATTTACGAAAACTTATCTGGAGTTTCAACGTGATGTTGTAGGGCTCAATAAGGAAATTCTACGGTTCCACTGAATATTCGAAATTTTCACTGGAAAATGGCAGACTGCTTTAAATTTAGATCGGCGTGGTTAATTATAGATAAGCGGCGTGAAGAATTTTAAACGGCGGCGCGCCGATACAAAATTGTCGGCGGCGGCGGCGTGGCGCGGCGGCGCACACCTCTACTCCCATCCTACTACTGTATGGTTTTTATTCTCAATGTATACATTTATTCAGTTAAAAGAAAGGGAACATATAATTCCTTCTTTCAAAGATTAATTGATTAATTTGCACAATTAAGGCAATTGCTCGGTTTAAGGCAAAAGAAGATATTATCCCTTCTTTCAAATAATGCATTTTCCCATCAGAAAATATACGACGATATGGTTCATGTTTTCATTTCAGGCATTTTCTCGGTTAAATGCAGGGTAGAATCTCATCTCTTTTTTTAAAGGATGCGGTTTGCGCATAAACAGCTGCATGCACCCTGCTCCCTATCGACTACTACAGATATAAAATGATAGAATGTAGAATGAATTGATAGAAATAAACAGTATTAAAATTGCCTCCGCCATGACTGGATGGTCTACAACGGTTGTCTTTTAATTAAATCCGTACTATAACACAACGTCCTATCTGCCGCGCAATCAGATGCATTTGCCCGGCAGATGGCAAACGGCGATATGGTTCCTTTTTCTAATTCAGGAATTTGCTCGGTTCAAGACGAGGGAAGGTATGATGCCTTCTTTCAAAGGATGGCAAATGGTCCAGCAGAAGACAAAAGATGATGTAGTTCCCTCTTTCAATTCAAGTATTTGTCAGCTCAATGCAAGGGAAGATATGATCCCAGTAGACAGCCTGAGAGGCTATGACTCCTTCATTCAATTCAAGCATTTGCTCGATTCAATGCAAGGGAGATATTATGCCTTCTGTAAAAAGGTGCATTTGCTACGTTTACGCCAAGCAGAAATATAATTCATTTTTCAAAATGAATTTTAAAATATCATGCATTTCTCCTCTCTTTGATAATATGATTTTTTTGATAAAAATATGATATCTTTTTGAATTTTTGTTATTCAGAGAGAATACAAATTATTTTCCTAATAAAAGGGAGAAATGGGTTAGTTTTCTGGCATACACTTACATGAACAACAAAAATAGCCCCCAATGTCAAATAAATTTAATTCTGATTTATCTGGTTAGTAAGTGTATCAATATTTGAAATGTTCCTGTTTTTACAGGCAGCTTCTTTATTCTTAACTAGCGGACCTGTCGTGCTTCGTCTCGTCTAAATATAATTAATTAGCACAAACATCTATTTTCTATTCACAATTTAAGTTTAAATGCTTGCTCTACGACTCGATTTCGTTTGGCATAGTAAAGGTCAAAACTTGTTTTTTCACATTCCGAATCAGGTTCCATTTGCTTGATTAATTTTCGAGTTACACAAAAACTTGAGTGTTTCTTGTAAAGGAGCCCCTCTCCTTCTTGAGCAGGAGGGTCTCAACCATCTTAAGAATCATCCCGGCCCCAAAAACCTTTCGCATTCAAATTTTCACGATGATGGATTCAGTAGTTTCCGAATCTAAAAGGGTTAGACAGACAGAAATCAATTTTTACGTATAAAGATTCGCAACGCCGTACAATCATGCTTCCAATTATCATCTATTGCCCACATGGGCAATTTATAATTTTTTTAAATAACAATTATGCCAAATGACCTTATACCAAACGACCATTATGCCATACGGCCGTTATGCCAAACGGCCATTATGTCAAACAACTTTATGCCAAACGACGTTATGCCCAATGGAAGAATACCAAACGAAGTACGATCATGAATCTAGCTCAGCGGTTCTCAACCTGGGGTACATAAAATTTGGGGTACTCTGCTGGCCCCAGGGGGTACATCGAATAAAAATGCGTAATGGCGGATGTATTACAATTCCAATGAAAATTTATTTAAAAAAAATTCTTGTTCCAAAACTTTGTATTATACATAATATGCATGGCGGTCAGTAGTTTAAAGACTTTTGAATCCTGTTTACCTTAAGCAAAGCATTGTACTAAGGGCTGTGTTGGACAAAAGATCGTAAGGACGAAACGTCAAATGAACAAATTTTAAAAATCTTCAATATAATCTACCTGATTGAGACAAAATATTGAATAATATGCTTCCGAACTAAAATCAAAAATGTAAAGGTGCTAAGGCATCCAGTTGAGAGAGTAAAGCCTTTTTTCTGAAAGATCAGTAGCTTGCTTAAGCTTGGGAGCCTTTCAAAAGGCTTCTTCCGCAGCAACGTAGGCCTCTTTCAAAAGCCAAGGCTCCTGCAATAAGCCCAAAGTACCCAAAAGCTCCGCATTTCAATAATACTTCGGAATACACTTCCAGGGCTTGAAGCCTTTTAAGAGGCACAGAAGGTATCGAAAGACAGCCCTAAAGCCTTCAAGAGGCTGAGCCTCCAAACTGGTCTAAGCTCAGCCTAACACCTTCCAAGAGGCCCGGCCCTCCAAGAGCCTGAGTCCTTCCAGAGGCTCTCGGAAGCCTCCTTCAGAGCTGGCCTCCAAGAGGCCGGAAGCCTCCTTCCAAGAGGCCTCCCCAGCTCCTCCAAAGGGCCCAAGCCCTCTTCCAAAGGCCCCAGCCCTCCAAGAGGCTCGGAGCCTCCACCTGGAAGCCCTCCCGAGGCCCGAAGCCTCCTTCCAAGAGGCCGCCTCCAAGAGGCTCGGAAGCCCTTCCAAGAGGCCCGAAGCCTCCTTCCAAGAGGCCTGGAAGCCCTCCTTCCGAGAGGCCTGGAAGCCTTCCGAGAGCTTCGAGCCTAGAGGCCTGGAAGCCCCTTCCAAGAGCTCAAGCCCCTCCTTCCAAGAGGCCGCAAGCCTCTTCCAAGAGGCTCAGCCCCTTCCAGGCCTGGAAGCCTTCCAAGAGGCTCGGCCCTTCCAGGCCTGGAAGCCTCCTTCCAAGAGGCTCGGCCCCTTCCAAGAGGCCCGGGCCCCTTCCAAGAGGCTCAGCCCCTTCCAAGAGGGGCTCGGAAGCCCTTCCAAGAGGCAGCCTGGAAGCCCCTTCCAAGAGGCCTGAAGCCTCCTTCCAAGAGGCCAAGCCTCAGTGCCGGAAGCCTCCTTCCAAGAGGCCTGGAAGCCCTTCCAAGAGGCTCGGAAGCCTCTTCCAAGAGGCCTGAAGCCCTTCCAAGAGGCTCGAAGCCTCTTCCAGAGGCTCAGCCTCCTTCCAAGAGGTGCCCGGAAGCCCCTTCCAAGAGGCCTGGAAGCCTTCCAAGAGGCTCGAAGCCCCTTCCAAGAGGCTCGAAGCCTCCTTCCAAGAGGCTCGGAAGCCTCTTTCCAAGAGCCTGGAAGCCCCTTCCAAGAGGCTCAGCCTTCAAGAGGCCGAACGTTTCAAAAGTCTTATGGGAAACTTGACGTATGAAACCAATTTGAATTAGAAAGTTTTAGAATAATGAACTTGTATATTTTTATCTTTTTTCATATATCTATGGAATTTTTCATATGTTGATTTACCAATACATTATAGATATATTTATAATATCTTATAATGTGTTAGTTAGAATCGAAGCAGCTATTAGGTGCATGTGCTCAAAAGCGTAGGAGAAGATTAAAATTAAACGGAAGTATAGTGAAGGCAGAAAAGCTCTTGGTTTTATAGCAAAGCCACATGATAACTGTATCTGAAAACTGAAACCATGCACCAAAGCGGGCCATTTCAAATTTGATGGACAATATTAGTGTAATATACTATATGACAAAAAACAATCTTCCAATCCTGAAAAGGTAAAATAAATTACTGAAACCGTCGGATGCAGAAGTAAACTTGTTTTTTGCTGTTACACTTACACCGGAAAATCTGTTCCGTTACATACCCACAGTCGTCAAGCATTAATTCGTTATCTTATGATATGCGCTTATTTTCATTTACAGCGAAAATAAAATAGGGGGTACCTCGATGAAAGCTTAAGTTTGAAAGGGTACCTCTCAAGAAAAAGGTTGAGAACCGCTGATCTAGCTGACAAACTTCAAAAATGCAACGTTAAATACCACTTTTGGACGCAACAAGCAGATTTTTGTAATATAAAATGTGTTTTATGTAAATACATTAGCCTTTTGTACTGAAACAAAAGGAGTACTTAGGAAGCTTCATAGGCACTCGCCCTGTTCCGAAACCAAAGAACGCCATTCATCCTATAGCATCAGAGGACAAAAGTAAATTCAATAACCGGAAGTGTTGCCTTTGGCACCAAGCCACATGAAATTATAATTTATGATAATGAACAAGATGGCACACACGCGAACGAGTTCCGAACGGCGGAGCAGTCCTTTTGTAAAGTGTGCGAGATCGCATGTAAACGAGACAATTCCACGCATCGCACATGATGGACGCTTTGTCGGGTGATAAAATGGAGTCCGAGTGACATTTGGTTTATTTATGATCCCATCATATCGTACGGCAAGTGGATCCCGATATTGAGAGGAAAATCGATTTAGACGAACATTGCAAGGAAAGAAGAAAGAATTTTTACCGACTAAAAAAAAACTTTTCTAGTTTTGAAATGAACAACTTCATGCCTCTTCATGCCACTGCACTGTGTATATTGTCCATTTGGAGACTGGCAAACCGGCATATTCGAAGCATCCATCTTTGCTCACTCTCCCCCGTAGCGTGGAATATTGGCAGGGGAAAATCCCGAACAGCAGCGAATTCAATATGTTACATTTTGATACAGTGATGGGTCTGATTTAATGCTTCATTTAATTCACATCGAAAACGTCTGTCACTTTGTGTCGATTTTACGGCTTTTGGTACAAAGTGATGGTTTTGCACGTCCACTCGGTTATCGGATAGATCACTGCACATCTGATCCGACGTCGAAGATGGGATGCAAAGCGTGTCATACTCGAACGTAAACAAATTGCCACCCATCAGGTCTCATTTGAGCTGAGATTTTCACCCTTGATCCCACAAGTAGCTACCAACCATTTATGACCCAAGAGATCAACTACCATGAGAACAGTCCCCAAAAGCGAACATTGCCCATCTAACCCCTGATAGTCGTAATGCCAAGAATGTCACGAGGAAAATGTCCTCATACTCACCTCCACCCTTCCGGGGTGGAGTTTCAAAATCATTGTTGTTCCTGTGTTGTAGCGACAATGACCAGTTATGGCCGATGGGTTCCCTGTCAGATTTCTGGGGAAAATAAAACGGATAACTTTTACATCCCTCTCTCCGTTCCAATGCCCATCAGGGATCTTCCTAATAGCGGCCCAGTTACTGGCTAGTTTATATGAGTCCATCAGTGCCTATGAGGTTATAGTGCTGCTGTGCAGCCCACTTCATCGTCGTTGGCTGCCTTCGTCATCATGCTCATCATTGTCGTATCTCTAAATTAAAACCACATTATATTGTGCTCTACATAGTGATAAAGAGCTGGGCAGACCAACAGCCAGCCAAGCAACAAAGAGCCAAACAAATAGTGAGGTGCCGTTACCGAGGGAATGGGTTGTTGAAGTTACGGTCCAGTAAACAACTCCAGCCGAGTCTTTATACGGCCATTTTTGTGATGAACTATTTTCGTGTAATTTGAATGCATGAGAAATGTAATACGTTGGTTTATGAGTAGAGAAAAATGGAATTACTACTTACTAGTGCACAGCTTTTCCAACATATTAAATCCTAGCATGTGGTTTTCTCATCATTACAGATAGATTACAATCGTAACGAAAAGGTAGAACGAAAATGGAAGATTGGAGAGATCTCCGAAATTTATCGGAATTTCCACGGTTTTTTTTCTAAATTTTCAGAATTTTCCCTGTTTTTTTTAATATTTCGGTAATTTTCCAGTTCCATGATTTTCACATGCTTCAACAAGAAGTTTTTTTTATTCAATGGAGAGATTCTTCCGATTTTTCATGAAATTTTTATGAATTTGAAATCTTTTGGCATTTTACGGAACATTTCTACTAAACTTCGAACTTCTTCTGCACCTCCATCTAAAAATATTTAATATCCACCAAAAAATCCACTAGAAGTATTTTGAAATTTCGACAGTTAATTATTCTCTTTATTTTACGGGTATTAGCCACATAACGTGAACAATAATTACAATGTTCTCCAATATGCATATGCACAGTATTGGAAAGGTTCAATTCGCAAAATGTATTGCAGGTAACCTGTAGTGTCTCGGATTAGGCGGAATAGTTCTGGTGTCAGCCTATTTATCCCATATTGCTTCCCGCATTCTGTGATGAATCTGTAATCTGGAGAATCAATAAAATCCATAGGAAATGGGATGTTTGGTTATCAATAAGCACTTCACGGTTCATTGCGAGGTCTCTAAGCCAAATTATAATTTTATTTGTATATCATGAGGCTAACACGAGCGAAAATTTCAACCAGAAAATATCGAAACTAACTGAGAATCGAACCGCAGCCTTCAGCATCATCTTATTTTGCCGCGCATCTTACCGTACGGCTAAGGAAGGCTGTCACAGATGCGAATCATCAAAAGAAAAGGGGAGCTAGCGCCTAAAGGTTATAGAATAGACCAATGCAAGATCTTGACACCTCACTTTTTGACGGTTCACAGAACTTGTTTACATGGTGTAGAATCGAAGAATAGAAAATGAAAACCTAATTTCCGAAAATTATTTTGACCCGAATATTCCAGAGGTATGCTTCGACGCCTATCAATCAATGTTTGTATGTATAACCAGTATAACTCCTGAATCCATTGAATGATTTCAACCAAATTCAAATCATACATTCTGTTCGCGCCCAGCCCAGTTCATGCCCAAACATTGGTCCAACTGAATCGGATCAGAGGATCCAGTGCCAGTGTTCCGAGAGCTGCACCCATCAGTGTGTCGTCAATCAGCCGATTGAGAAAATCCGTTATGAACGAACACACACGGTCAAGCAGTTTGACCAACATGACTCCACCTCGTTTATTCCAACACCCATCAAGTTTTACCATCAGCGACACGAACAATCAATTTATTCGACCAACAATATCACACACGAACGAACGAAGCACCAACCTGAGCACCAACTATCAACAAATATATGGGGTTGTGCAACTTCACCAAATGCTCAAACATGTTCGGCGAACCTTGACTCCACCCCGACAACTCAAACCAAAATCAAACCGTTTTAATTTTTCCAACGAGCCGCCAACTGTCAAATGGTTGTTCGAACAACTTCATACACGTTCAAACAAAGCAGCAACCGAAGGTTTTCTTGGGGCGGAGTCAGTTCGTCAAACTGCTTGACTGGTGTACGTTGCATTACCGCCTATGGCGATAGCAGTCAGCACCGTCGTCGCCAGACGGTTGCTGTCATTTCGAGAGCTGTACCGCAGTGAGTGGTCGTCAATCAGCTGATTGAGACAATTCTGTTCCTGCTGCTATCGCGGCCGATAGCAGTCAGCAATCCGTCGCAGCAGACGATTGCTGTTGTTCCTGTTCCGGTAGCTCGATCCTGAGTTGATTAAAATAGTTTTCTGCGGCTTCAATGGTGGAAAGAGGAAAAAGTTGTAACCAATGCAGAAAGTGCGAGACAAAGTGAAACGAAAATTTCAATTGAAAGTGTCGTGCGCGTTTGTTCCTGTGCAATATGGACAGCGTTACAGGCTGTTCGCCCAACGCGATCTAGTCGAAGCAATCCAGAAGCAGGGAAGCAAATGGTACCAATCAAATAAGCCTAACACAAGTGAAGAAATACGAGAGTGAGATTGTTATGCTGACGATTATCACCGTTTGTATGGAGAAATCTTAGCTTTGTTTCCCCTATATGGTGAGTTGGATAAAACTATTTTCACATCCACAGCGATTCATGTGTGTTGGCTTAGCCTACTGCAGCTCCAGTGACCCATTTCAGACTGCCTGGTATTTCATGACCAGTCCGAGCTCACTTTTCTAAATAAGCCCTGCCTGTTTATGCTACCATTATCAAATGGATAATGGATCCATAAACAAACTTCCGGATTTGAAATCCAGCGCGTATTTAGTTTGTTTTGTAAATTGAAATTGTAGCACAAATATTATGAAACAATCTCACCAATAGAGTGAGCCACAGCAAAACCCTTCCAGGACCGGCTTTTCGACGACTGGTGTTGATCTCCGACGAGAGGGACCTTCATCGCTCAGGTGGTTAGAGCAAGGTTTTGCGTGAGAACCGGAACTTTAATCACTGGTGAATCACATCAGAAGCGTATCAATCTTGGTAAATTACTTTCAACGATGTAGAACAATTATTTAGCCTAATAAACAAACATTGACGGAAGCAAAAATAATCACCCTTTTCTAGCGGCACACTTCGATCCAGTGGGTAGATTCAATCTAAAGAAGGTGGATCGAAATCGAAGCCATCTTGTTTATTTCTGTCTGAAGATGAGTGCCTGCCAACCCACAGTTCCAGTGAATCGAAACCGAACGTAGACGATAACAAGAAAGATCCCAGCTAATCGAAGCCTTTTTGTCTCATTCCTGTGCAGTGTCAAAAATAAAAGTCTAGAGGAGAAATATATCAACGCCAGTAAGAATAGTGCAACCATGTCCGACGCTTACTGGGGTATCTGAAATTCCTTGTCTCAACGCCTACTGAATCCAGCCGTCGATGATACCAGCCATATAAGTGGATAATCAAAATTGGACACACTTAAACTTCGGACACTACAATTGTATGGGAAATTTTCTGAAATATTTCATCGAAATGTTTCGTCGAGCTAGATTGGAAAGACTATAGTTTCGCTTGCTTTAGTATAGATACATTTTAATAAGATGTAAACAATGCGACGAAATGATTAAGAGACAGTCTGAACTTTGCAGTGAAAATTGTTTTCAATTATTCTTCCGGTACTGTGTAATCAGGTGTCCGAAATATGAATCGAACCTGGCCGGTGTCCGAGGTTTGAATCAAACCGAAGCCGGACATTTTCATAAATTGCAAACTTTCTTCGCAAAATCTTGCACATATTAAAATAGCTCAACAATGAATACTGACTTAGTGATTGCAATGGTGATTTAAACGGTGTAATTTAAAATGTGAGTTAACAGGATGATTGTATTTCAGAAAGTGCCCAGGTCCGAAGTTTGAGTGCACGGTACCATCCAGCAGTGAAGCAGTTCCCGCGTGAAACATTCATCGATTCTTTCAAGTGCCAAAGTGGTTTTTGAGAGCACGAGACCACGATCCTTCAGATAATCAAGCCGCTGCGGATGTCCGCTGAACCGTCAAGCATTGCATCTTCCCAGTGAGATCAACCAGAACCCGTCCGATACGTAAGCCGCCGCCAAGTGTAATCAAGTTTCGTCAGGTACTCAACCTGTTCCTGAGTGCTCCCCTAGCGTGGGTCAATCGGTATCCATTCGAAGGAGCCCAGTTTGATGTCAACCGGAGAACGTTAGAGATGAGAGGTGTCCCTATCCAGATAGCAGCTACAGTGAACGCATGGCTAGTAAGAAAACCAGTGGAGTCGTCGCCAGTCATCGTTAGTCATCGCCATGCGAAGTCGTACACCCAAGGCAAAGAAAATCACTGATGGAGCATCCAATCAGCACCGAGAAAGAGAGCCCTCTAAGCGAGCATGCATGTATCAGGTGAGAGAAGTCAGCCATCTGATTTGTGGGTGTAAATTTGTTCTATCCTGATTCTTTTGGATCCATTGCCCGCCACTAATATTGGTTAATCCAATTGATTGCAAGTTTTCTGTTTTGCAATTGTCCCACCCAGAAGATCGTCTGAGTTATACTGAACTTAACTTGAAATTTTCTTATTTCTGTATGCATTTCAATTCAATTATCTATCTTATTGATCTTGTGTTTATCACGATTGATCTCGAAATTAAATTTATTTTAATTAAGCCTCACAAACGCTACAGGTCACCACTCACTGTATTTTCAAAAATTGTTAGCTACTGTGTCCTTAAGATTTAATCTGAATAGACTGTTAATATTTGTAAAGGTTTACCCTTTTGTAAGCTTAATAATATTTAGCATTTGAGTAAATAATTAATCTTGCTTGTAGTCAATCCCATCTTACTGAAGCTGATTTACATTCAATTTTATCTCCCACATGGGTGAAATTACTTGCAGTTGATTTTTGAAATTCCTTGTGATGCCTTGTTGATCCCTTGAACAATCTCAATTTATCGAGAGTATTCCTATCATCCATATGTGCAACATCTTTTCGTCTTTAGACCCTTCTCCCTTTCTACCTCATCGAACCACTGCGAGTATATCGGCTCCGGTACCAGCCTAATGCCTACTTCTTCCCCAACACATATCGTTGTGCTTGGTTTCCATCACGCCGTTGTAAACATGTCAGAACATGCACCCAAGAAGTCGAGTCCAGCCAACGACAACGAGTGTTAAGCCACGCAAGTTAGAGTTCTTCTCAAAACCAGCAATGCAACACAGGATCGTTGTATACCTGTCAGCTATTTAAGGTCATTCGAGATTTTAGTTCATTCAGTTTTCTAATTTTGTATAGTTCACATCAAAGAAGAAAAATATAGCCGAAGTCAAAACAACCGCCTTTCAATCCACCGGAGGAAAAAGCCTTTATGAAGAATTTAGTTAATTAAACCATATTTTTCCGTCGAGCTACCGGTCGTGCCCCGGCGTTCTTTAACCGAAGGTTCTGGCCATCGTCCGGCATCCTTCATCCAGAAAGATTCGCTGCCCAGTTTGTGCCCAAACACATTCCTTATCTTAGACGACAAAGGGTTATCGATCAACTCAGCTGATCAACTGAACTCCTTGACCGAATCCAACCAAATTTGGAACACATGTTCTTCGTCCTAAAGAGACACTTAGGTTGAAGGAGAGTAATTGGAAGAGGGGGAGGTGTGAGGAGAGATTTTGCTATTGATCAACTCAGTGTTATTCCTGAATCCCTTGACATTCAATATATTTGAAACAAATATTCTGTCTAAAGCAGGAAATATTAGACTGGTTGGGAAAGGAGGTTAAGGTATTATGAATGGCAGAAATGCGGATAAAGCGTACCATTGGTACTTCGCGTTCCTGAAAGAATAAATTAGACCCCATCTCGCTGTCCTTAGCCTCTTACTCAGCAACTCCCATCCTACCTCCTCGTGGTGCTGGCCGGATACGAGCAAACTTAGGAAGATCGGGAACAACCAGTGGAACTGTGGTCGATGCTGACATAACCAAACAAAAAACACAACCCAAAACTATCGGTCATGAACAATGTTCGGTACCGACGACCGCCGCGGTACGACTTAGAGCGAATAAAGCAACCTGATGTCGCCACTGCATCCGCGCAGCATCTCGAGGCAGCGTTGCCCGAAGAGGGTGAGCTTGGGACCCTCTTGAGCAATGTTGGAATACAGTCAAAGTAGCTTTAACGACGCACCGGAGAACAACGTGTTGGGCGCTGGGATATGGATACTCTGAAGTAGTGCGTAACGGTAAATCCGGTCATATCGCCAGGCTCGGTTAAACACTGAAACTGACATATGACGTCCCTAACCCGAGTCCCATGCAGGCGACCCGAGGGAATGAATGGCCTGGGGGTGAAACAATTGGCCAGGCAGTTAACGGAGCCTGTAATTGGGTAGACATCTTTTTCGTGGTGCATTACGGAGAAAGATCTGTGCTCTAGTTCTTACTATTCTTGTTAATACTTATGAGTGATGGTTGGAAGAGTGGAACGACTATAATCTGCTTTTAGATGACCCACCTTTGCCACTTTTGGATGGAGTCAATGGAGTAAATTATAAAACGTAACTCAATCTTAGGCTGTTAAAGCGATGACATGAATCTCCAAGCTCCAAGCGCTGATTAATTAGGAAAGAAGCGGATGCGAATTTGGTGGATCTGCTGAACCCTCTGACTGATTAGAGCTAGAGAAGTTGAGATTCAGAAATGCCAAACGCTATGAAATCAGATCTCTGTACAAAACGAATCCGGAACTCATAAGAAGACGCAAAAATATGTTTGAACTGCAGTAATGATGCATGGTCAAAATCAAATATCCACTTATTGTTGAGCCGAAACTGATTGAGGGCGCGCCTTTGAGAGTTTGTATAAGCCGTTTCTGGAAGGCTATAAATAGCGGTACCTTAATCAAAGAGGCCTTACATTGCTTGAGAAAATATTCAATAAAAAAGACTACTTCATTTCTTCTCAATAGAAATGAAGCAGAAAGACATGCACTAAACAAATGACACGGGTATACTACAGCTCAATGAAATGGACGCAGTGGTTCATCCGAACAAAAAATGGGACAAGGTCAGAAGAAGAAACACCGCCTGGAAGAAGCGGAGTTCGAGGAGATGGAACAGCTGTGCGTTCTCAAGAAACACGCAAGTTCTATCTGAAGCTCAATCCGCAAAGGCTTCGTGCCGTGAGCCAAATGTGCCGGGATAGATGGAGCATCTTGAGACGAAAGTGTGGTGATGAAAGGTGAAAGCAGCACCACGAGGAACATTTAAATGGCGCTGAGAGTACAGGCAGTGAAAGTGAAGGCAGCGGAGGAGATGACCACATCAGTTCAGCAGACAATGGAAGCCAACCAGCCCAATGAGTGGAAAGAAGGGTCATATGCCCCATCTACAATAAAGGCGACAAGCTAGAGGTGAGAACTTTCGAGCGATCACCATCCTAATGCCGCTTCAAAGTGATATCCCAGATCATCTTCCGTCGTCTGTCA
Source organism: Armigeres subalbatus (assembly GCF_024139115.2). NCBI lineage: Eukaryota > Metazoa > Arthropoda > Insecta > Diptera > Culicidae > Armigeres > Armigeres subalbatus. The sequence goes on along the minus strand of NC_085140.1, from coordinate 361,498,795 downwards.
CCATTAGTGAATGAGTTCGCGGAAGTTATCAAGCGGCTTTGTTGACGGCCGCTCGACAAAGGACCAGATCTTTACTGACGGCAATCCTTCAAAATGCCATGAGTACAGGTCCCAACGCACCATCTGTTCATTGATTTCAAGGCGGCGCACGACAGTATAGACCGCGTAGATCTATGAGCCAGGCCAGAGCCCGAATGATCAAAGAACGGTGGATGGTGTGCAAAGCTGTGTGAAGATTTCGAACACTTCAGTTCGTTCGAATGGCGCCGGGGACCAGGACAAGGTGATGGACTTTCGTGCCTGTTGTTCAACATTGCGCTAGAAGGTGCTGCGGAGAGCCGTGTAACAGCGGGTATGATTTTTAACAGATCCAGTCAATTTATTTGTTTCGCGGATGACATGGACATAGTCGGTCGAACATTTGCAAAGGTGGCAGAACTGTACACCGCCTGAAACGAGAAGCAACAAAAGTTGGATGGTGAATGCGTCAAAGACAAAGTACATGCTTGTGGGCGGAACCGAGCGCGACAAGGCCCGCCTGGGAAGCAGTGTGATAGACGGGGATACATTCGAGATGGTCGAGGAATTCGTCACCTTGGATCTCTGCTAACTGCTGATATCAAAGTTAGTCGAAATACGAAGGTGCATCATCTGTGGAAGTCGGGCCTACTACGGGCTCCAGAAGAAACTGCGGTCAAAAAGATTCACCACGCACCAAATGTGTCTGTACAAGACGCTGATAAGACCGGTAGTCCCTACGGACATGAAACATGGACAATGCTCGAGGAGGACTTGCAAGCACTGGTGCTTAGAACCATCTTGCGATGCAAGAAGACGTGTGGCGGCGAAGAAAACCACGAGCTTGCCAGCCTCGGAGAACCCAGTATCCAGAAGGTAGCTAAAGCCGGAAGGGTACGATGGGCAGGAATGTTGAAAGAATGCCGTACAGCAAGCCTGCAAAATTGTATTCGCTTTCGATCCAGTAGGTATGAGAGGCGTGGAGTAGCGAGCAAGGTGGGCGGACCAAGTGCAAGCCACTTGGCGAGCGTGGTGCGCATTCGAGGATTGTGAGATGCGGCCTCGAACCGTGTATTGTGGCGTCAAATTGTTGATTCAGTGTTATCTGTTTAGATGTTAATTAAATAAATGAAATGAATGGATGTGGTTCCTTCAAAAGTAGCTGTTTTCCCGGAATAAGGAATGGTGGATTTAACCCTTCTTTAAAAACGACCAATGTTTTCGTAAGTGAAATCTATCGATCGAGTCTCGAAAGAAGTATCAATAACAAAATACAAATAACTTGAAAAATTGGTTTTATCAGTTATCAATTGTAACAAAACTGAGAAACAAACTGGCAACTTCGAGCAAGGCCGGATGCATAATTCCTAGTTCTTAATCAATCACAAAACAGTTTTCTCGGAAGCTTCTTCTTCTTCTTCTTCTTCTTTCTCGTTTGATGTACCGGCTGTCACATCTATTTTTGGCACAGTTAGGTCGCTGTAACGCCAGTCAGGTTTTAACACTTTATAAATGTGTAGATGAATTGAAATGAAATAATTTCCGTTTTACTTCTACGATCAAAATATCACAAGTCTGTCAAAATGCCAATTGCAAAATAGAACGGTTGTCCGTCATATTCTGCTTGGACTACAAGTGCTTTTGGCTTTGGTTTCTTGATATGTTTTGTTTGATGAATATCAGGATTTCGATTATGAACTTGACGCTGGCTGTAGCAATGGACTGGACGTTATTTCTTGATATGACCAGATTTATTGCAGAAATGGCACAGAATTCTTTTCTTGCCGGTTTCAATCTTCAAAATTGACTCCCCAATTGACTTTCCAATGAGTCGCCGTCGTCAAAGTATCATACCGTTTGACTTAAATTCCGAACATGACTCATATTCCATTTTGGCTTTAATCGTGTAATTCTTCCCATAGGATCTTGAGTTTATTTGTAATCTTGGTCCTCAGAACTGAAAACCGATGGAATTTATAGTTTCTTCTTCTTCTTCATTGGCATTACATCCCCCACTGGGACATTGCCGCCTCGCAGCTTAAAGTTCATTCAGCACTTCCACAGTTATTAACTGCGAGGTTTCTAAGCCAAGTTACCATTTCTGCATTCGTATATCATGAGGCTAACACGATGATACTTTTATGCCCAGGGAAGTCGAGACAATTTCCAATCCGAAAATTGTCTAGACCGGCACCGGGAATCGAACCCAGCCACCCTCAGCATGGTCTTGCTTTGTAGCCGCGCATCTTACCGCACGGCTAAGGAGGGCCCCGGAATTTATAGTTTAAGGGTGCCAAAACGCCAGTGTTCGGAATATAAGTCATGTTCGGGATTTGAACCAAAACGGTACGTCACAGGTAAACACCTCAAAACCATGGCTATCATAAGTTGTGAATCTAATTTTTGACCAGCGTTTAATAAGAGAGAACAGCAATTCCATATCTTGAATATGTTGTTCCATGTTATCTCCATTTCGCTACTCCATTTTACCAATTTGGTTGAGTATAGTGACCTTCGATGTTATTAACGCGTTTTGATGCTGCTTTTCAAGGCTTCCTGTTTTTTGGGCTCTCGTAATTCAAAATTTTTGAATGTGTACTATCTTCAACAAATAAAGCGAAAGTGGCCCTTGCCCGATCGTCCCCAGACTGGTTATAGGTTCAGGCGCTTGTTCCGAAATAAACTTCCATAACGATTCTCTATTCAGCAACATTTCAGTCCTGAATCTCCAGCTCTCATAATTGGCGATGTTATGGCGCTCCAAAATGGCCTTGTTGGCGTCTATCTTGAGCTCACCCAAAGTTTCGACCGGTTAGCTTAAGTGATTCTTGAAAGAACGTTCTGCTGTTTATAGGCCCTTTAGTTCTTGAATATTAGAGTTGTCGTAGATCGCATTAAGGGGGCCCTCCTTAGCCGTGCGGTAAGACGCGCGACTACTAAGCAAGGCCATGCTGAGGGTGGCTGTGTTCAATTCCCGGTGCCGGTCTAGGCAATTTTCGTATTGGAAATTATCTCGACTTCCCTGGGCATAAAAGTATCATCGTGTTAGCCTCATGATATACGAATGCAAAAATGGTAACCTGGCTTAGAAACCTCGCAGTTGATAACTGTGGAAGTGCCTTATGAACACTAAGCTGCGAGGCGGCTCTGTCCCAGTGTGAGGATATAATGCCAATAAGAAGAAGAAGAAGATCGCATTAAAAGACATGTTATCAGTTTAATGTCTTGACAAAAATTAATAAATTTATTTGCTCCTCCTGTAGTATTTATACTAAATTACAGACAGCTACTGTGATACTTCATCGCTTGCTTCATTATTTCCTAATAGATCACCTACTTGATCTTCAACATTATCACGCCAAAATTCATCAGAGAGGTGACAAAATCGGAATATTATTTACTGTAATAATCTGTGGTAACAAAAGGAAGCGATGCAACTCTTAATCAATAGTTTAGGCATGTATGTATCACCTAAGAATTTGTGTAAATCGCTTAATGTTAATGCCATGTGATTTTCGATCATCATGATGGTTCGTAATTAGCAAAAGTTTAAAATTCGATTTAAAGATGCGTTTTAAAGATCCGACGAAATCAATTAATTATATCAACAAATCAAATATGCTTAAGAAGTTGTTTGTTCTTTCTTCCATAACGAATTGATCCAATTAACAGATCAACAAATTACGACAATCAATAACCCATAAATCATAACGCAGTTCATTTTTTACAACTTGATATTTTCAGCACCCTTATCAAACGGCTTTACATCAATAGAATCCTCGTTCACTTCTTCCCTCCTCGGAAAAAGCGCATGCCGTCGGAAAGGAAGCTGGGTACGACAAGAAGCTGACAAATTAAGGTGATTATACAATCAAGCCATGTGGTGAATTTCAAATTCACCACACGTTTTTCTACTCCTATTATCAAAAGTTCAAAACCAGCGTAATATTTGTTGTACAATGCTGAAATTAAAGTCGATTGGTTAGTATGAGTAATCAAACGATCTACAGATGTTGCGATCCCCATGGGCGTTGTTGTTCTTTCAATTCGTGCTCTTGAAAAATCACTAGAAAAAGCACGTGGTTTCCAAGATGGCCGATTTGTGGCTTTGTTGTTTAACCACCTTAATCGCCGCTGAAAACAATTTCATTCAAAACGATAACATTATCATGACCGTCGCCCTGCCGGTAGCTTCTGACACCAGTTAACTTCGAACGTGGATGTGGGAGCATCCCTCTAAAGTGGTTCGCCGTCGTCCTCCGTATTGGACCGGACTCTCTATTACTTGTGCCGTAACAAACTGACGGCCACAATCGCCTCACATACACCGCCCGAACGAACGACAGGATGCCGAACGGGAAGCTGCCAGACGAAAACAGGAACACCGAGGGAAACCATTAATAATCGAGTTTGCAGTTCAGGCAGGAATGAATGGACGAGTGGGTGGGGGATCGTCGAGGACGGCAGTGGCGTAAAATGAGAAAATGTTAAGTAAATGAGTTATGAGTCTCAAAGGGCCGGTATTAATCAGCGGAAGATGCGCTTCAAGTCTCCTCGTCTTCGGCAGACAGTCAACGATAGAAGTAAAGTGAGGTTTGTCGAACGGCCTTAAGAAATTGTGGCGGGTGGAAGCTGCGAAAGAGTTTTATTTAGTCGTGGAGTGCTCGATACAGGGAAGCGTAAAAATGCCACTTCGCTAATTACCAAGGATTACAATAATTAGAGCAAAGCAGCGTTGTCAATGGTAGGGAGTAAATTGGGTCGAACTTGTCAAGCATAAATTGGGTTATAAGGAAATTTCCCAGAATATTTATGATGCTTAATTTCCTTAATTGAATAAACTTTATTACTCAATCTCTTTCAACCAATTTGATCGGAATGCCATTGTCTGGACGAATAACCAGATCCGTCTTGAAGCGTAGTTTGTGCATGGAATCGCCTGGTAGAACTTTAAAACTGGCCAGTAGTTTGATGATGGTGACCTTCAACTCCATCATGGCGTATCGCTGACCAATACAGTTTCTCGACCCGGCACTGAATGGAATGAAGTCATAGGGTCCTCGTTTGCTTTCGTTCGACTTGGAGAATCTCTCCGGAATAAACTCGTCTGGGTTGGACCATATTTTTGGATTTCTATGGATGTTGTAGATCTTAATAGAAATTTGAGTTCCAGCTGGTATAGTCACCCCATCTGAAAAAAAAATCGAATTATCAGTCCACAATGAAATGTAAATAAAAATGAAGTGCTCACTCATTTCTATATCTTCGACTAAGCAGCGTCCGATAATGGGAACCGGTGGAATCAACCGCAACGATTCCTTCACAACCATATCAAGATACTCCAACTCTTGTATCTGTAAGTTGGTTAGTGCAGTGGTGGTCTTCCCTTTACCCAAAACCCGATCAATTTCTTCGTATAGCTTTTGCTGCACATCCTGGTACTTGGCCAAGTGCCACAGGGTGAACGAAATACCCGATGTAGTCGTGTCATGACCCTCAAACATGAAAGTATCCACTTCCTCGCGAATGTCTTCACGGCTCAAAGGTTTTCCGGCGACAGTAACATTCAACAGTAGATCGAGGAAGGTCATTTTTCGCTTGGAATACATGTTCTCCTCTTGAAGATCAAAGGCGACGTTGGATGCGTTCTTCTCTTTTTCTAGCATAGCTCTTCGTGCATCAATTACAGAGTTGGTGAAATTATGTAGCTTCAAAATAACTCGCTTTTGGTCTTTAGCAAACGGGTATAAGAAGAACAAGGATGGAAACGTCCTAAGAAAACTGAAAATTCTTCGCAATATATATGTACTCATTTGTTTAACGGCCACTGCGTATTCATTGTTAGGATCATCTTGAGCATTGACTTGAACTCCCATTGACGTTTCTAGAAGTAGAAAAAGTAGTAATTATCATTCATTATACTCGTTGACACGATTAATTTCTTACCACAAATACTATCCAACGCATACAGAGTCACATAATCGTAGATATCAAACTCTTCCTTTCCAGCCTTACTCCTCAATTTTGACACAAGAATATCGGCTTCTTTGTTGAACACCTCCAGGAATCCTTCCAGCATCTTAAAGTGGAATGTTGGAGTAATTATTTTCCTTCGGTGGAACCACTTCTCACCAGTAGAGATCAGCAAACCCGTCCCCAGCCACGGTTCCAAGAAGTCATACGCAAATGACTTTTTGACAGACTTTGCCAGTAACACTTTCTCCACATTTTTCGAACTGGACAAATCCAACACTAATTCGTTGAAAGCTGCAATGATCGCCATGTCTTCCCCATGTGTTTTGTGCAAGTCTGTTATGATGTCCCAAATATCTGTAAGTTTGCAATGATGCTTTATTATTATTATCCAATCATATAGTTTCGTAAACTCACCTGGGATGCTTTTCCCAATGAACATAGGAAACGTGCCCCATAGGTAATGCGATTTCGGTCCATCGAAGTGCGAAAAAATATTTAGCAGCTTCTGTCTTTTTAGATGATACGTGAGCAAAGCATAGCCAACGGTGGCCAATATCAGCGTTAGGATGAGCAACATTTTGGTTTGGTTATACCAAATTCGAGCGCGGTCGCTTATCAACTACTCGGTTTAAAGAAGCGCGCCGCAGAGAGTACGCAGCCGGGTCACCTAGCTTGTAATCAGCTGCTTTGATAACGGGTTTATATGGTACTGGAGCAAAGTGTCGAGATATAAAGTTAGCAGATAACTGGAGTTAATGGACTATATCAGGCATTACATTTTTCAAAATGATTTTATTTTTTCATCTAATACTGTTATCCTTATTATCTGTAAAAGGTAATTATTGAGATAAATAACGTATTTTACGTGGACTTGATGGAATAAGAGCAACGACTGTTTTTAATAATGTTAAACAGTGTATTCTATGTATACTTCGAATTTTGGTTATTTTGGTGTTTTCAAAGAATCAGTTTAAGGAAGAGGAAGAGGAATTTGGTGCTTAACGTTATTTGAGGGTCCTTTGTAACTGCATTAGTAAACATTGAACAGTAATAGTAACAGTAAGTTCCTTTTGAGCATACATATGTTTGAACAAAATTATGACATCATCTAAAAAAATCATAAATAATTTAAAATGAACTTTAATTAAAAATATATCCTATAATCATAATGAATTGTCAATTTTTCGAGATTTAAACTCCTGGGATTACCCTACGTGAATAATTTCAACTGCTTAATCAGTTGTTGTGGGTATAATCGGATTGATTTGCACCAGTCAACGATAACAAGCCAAATTTGCTGAGTCACCATTACCAAGTCGAAAAAGCAAGCGCTTGAATTATCGCTTCTTGATTTTTTTTTGTACATTATGGACTTTTGATCGGAGGCCCAGAGATACAATGTGATATCATTGTGTGTATGTGCTTCACAATTATTATTATTTATTCAGAATAAGGCCGAAGTGGCATGTGCTGGACATAAGTGTCTTCTCCATTCGGCTCGGTCCATGGCTACACGTCGCCAACCATGCAGTCTACGGAGGGTCCGCAAGCCATCTTCCACTTGATCGATCCACCTTGCCCACTGCGCACCTCGCCTTCTTGTGCCCGTTGCATCATTGTCGAGAACCATTTTCACCGGGTTACTGTCCGACATTCTGGTCACGTGCCCGACCCACCGGTGTGAACAATGGATGGTTCTCCCAGCAGCTCATGGAACTCGTGGTTCATTCACCTCCTCAACGTACCGTCCACCATCTACACCCTACCATAGATGGTACGCTGCACTTTCCTTTCGAAAATTCCAAGTTGGTTCTTCACGAGCATTATCCAGGTCTCGTGTCCGTAGAGAACTACCGATTTAATGAGCGTTAATTAGATTGTCTGTTTGGAAAGGCGGCAAACTCTGTTCTATCTGCGGAGTCCAAAGTAGGTACGATTTCCAGCCACTATGCGGCTCCGAATTTCTTTACTGGTATCATTTTCGGCAGTCACCAATAGTGAGCCCCACGAACTCCCTTGCAATTGGTGCTGGTCGACTGCATAAAATTTGGGAGAGTACCTTGTAGGCGGCATTCAGCAATGTGATTGCGCGATAGTTGCTACAATCTAGCTTATCGCCCTTTTTGTAGATGGGACACACGACACCTTCCATCTACTCCTGCGGCAAAATTTCCTCCTCCCAAATCTTGGTAATCACCCAGTGCAGCGCTCTAGCCAGTGCCTCACCACCGTGTTTAAACAGCTTTCCTGGTAGTTAGTCAACTCCAGGGGCTTTTTAGTTCTTCAGCCGGCCAATCTCCTCCCGGATTTCCTGGAGACTCGGAGCCGGATGACGCATGTCCTGCACACGTGCTCCTGGGTTCATTACCATACCGCCATCGCTGTCTGCCATATCGCCATTCAGGTGCTCTTCGTAGTGCTGCCGCCACCTTTGGATTACCTCACGCTCGTTTGTAAGAAGGTTCCCGTTTATGTCCTTACACATATCGGGCTGTGGCACGTGGCCCTTACGTAAACGGTTTAATTTCTCATAGAACTTGCGTGCGTTATTAGCGTGGTACAGTTCCTCTGTCTCTTCACGGTCTCGATCTTCCTGCTGGCGCTTTTTCCTCGGAAAATCGAGTTTTGTCTGTTCCGCGCCCGTTTGAATCGTGCCTCGTTCGCCATCGTGCGGTGTAGCAGCAGTCTTGCCTATGCTGTATTCTTCTCCTCAACTAATTGCTCACATTCGCCGTCATACCAGTCGTTTCTCTGACCCGGGGGCACCGAGCCAAGTGCAGCGGTTGTAGTGCTTCCAATGGCGGATCGAATATCTCTCCAGCCATCTTCAAGAGACGCTGCGCCTAGCTGCTCTTCCGTTGGGAGTGCCACTTCCAGCTGCTGCGAGTAGTCCTGGGCTAGTCTACCGTCTTGTAGCCGCCCAATGTTTAGCCGCGTCGGACGACTCCGACGCGTGTTGTACACCGTCGAGAGTTTTGAGCGCAGACATACTGCAACGAGGTGGTGGTCGGATTCAATATTCGCACTACGGTAAGTGCGTACGTTCGTGATGTCGGACAAGAATTTACCGTCGATTTCGTTTTCCATTACTTGATTAGGTGATTTCCATGTTGCCTTGTGGATATTTTTGCGAGGGACGAAAGTGCTTCGGACTACCATTCCGCGGGAGGCTACAAAGCAATGCCTTTAATGAAACTAAATAGAAACAAGGTGCTTTTTGGAAAATGTTGCGTGTGCTACTTGGGAGCACATGGGCGGGGTTCTGCCAAATTGCACCAAGCTTCCCAAAATTTCCCAATTTTCTGCCCATGTTTTCGATTAGCAGATTTAATTGATCACAAATCGTATCGTATAGGTATGAATTGTTGATATAAAATGATTTCCGCTCTCGTTTTCGTCGAGCAAAATATCACAAATCAGTCAAAAAGCCGCTTGGTTCGGTTTGGCAGAACCCCGACCACACCTACCTAGATACCTGGTTGGATACAGCTTCGTTAAACATATGCTTAGCATATTGTAGATCTCCATAATCGTCGGTCTTGAGCAATGGTCCTCCAGTTTCCCCGAACGTTCAGGGTCCCCAGGTCCGATTCTACCGCCTGCAGCCAGCGTGTTCGGCCGGCTCCTATCTGGTTCTCTGTTAAATATTGTTTTCGCTATTCTTTCTTCCGACATTCGTACTAAGTCACCAGCCCACTGAAGTCTGCCGTATTTTATTATTATTTTTATTATTTAATCAGACTAAGGCCGAAGTGGCCTGTGCGGTATATAAGAGTCTCCTCCATTCGGCTCGGTCCATGGCTACACGTCGCCAACCACTCAGTCTACGGAGGGTCCGCAAGTCATCTTCCACCTGATCGATCCACCTTGCCCGCTGCGCACTTGTTGTGCCCGTCGGATCGTTGTCGAGAACCATTTTCACCGGGTTACTGTCCGACATTCTGGCTACGTGCCCGGCCCATCGCAGTCGTCCGATTTTCGCGGTGTGAACGATGGATGGTTCTCCCAACAGCTGATGCAATTCGTGGTTCATTCGCCTCCTCCACGTACCGTCCGCCATCTGCACCCCACCATAGATGGTACGCAGCACTTTCCTTTCGAAAACTCCAAGTGCGCGTTGGTCCTCCACGAGCATCGTCCAGGTCTCGTGTCCGTAGAGGACTACCGGTCTAATTAGCGTTTTGTAGATTGTCAGTTTGGTACGGCGGCGAACTCTATTCGATCGGAGCGTCTTGCGGAGTCCAAAGTACGTACGATTTCCAGCCACTATGCGTCTCCGAATTTCTCTGCTGGTGTCATTTTCGGCAGTCACCAGTGAGCCCAAGTACACAAATTCTTCTACCACCTCGATTTCGTCACCACCGATGCAAACTCGCGGTGGGTGGTTCACATTGTCTTCTCTGGAACCTCTTCCTATCATGTACTTCGTCTTCGACGTGTTGATGACTAGTCCGATCCGCTTAGCTTCCCTCTTCAGTCTGATGTAGGCTTCCTCCATCTTCTCAAAGTTACGTGCCATAATATCTATGTCGTCGGCGAAACCAAATAGCTGGACGGACTTATTGAAAATTGTACCACTCTGTGTTAATACCTGCTCTTCGTATTATCCCTTCTAAAGCGATGTTGAATAGCAAACACGAAAGACCATCACCTTGCCGTAACCCTCTGCGGGTTTCGAAGGGACTCGAGAATGCCCCTGAAACTCGAACTACGCACATCACCTGATCCATCGTCGCTTTGATCAACCGTGTCAGTTTATCCGGAAAACCGTGTTCGTGCATTAGCTGCCATAGCTGGTCCCGATCGATTGTATCATATGCGGCTTTGAAGTCGATGAATAGATGATGTGTGGGCACGTTGTATTCGCGGCATTTCTGCAGTACTTGGCGAATGGCGAACACCTGGTCCGTGGTGGAGCGTTCGCCCATAAAACCCGCCTGGTACTGCCCCACGAACTCCCTTGCAGTTGGTGCTAGTCGACGGCATAAAATTTGGGAGAGTACCTTGTAGGCGGCGTTCAGCAATGTGATTGCGCTGTAGTTGCTACAATCCAGCTTTTCGCCCGTAGATGGGACACACAACACCTTCCATCCACTCCTGCGGCAAAACTTCCTCCTCCCAAATCTTGGTAATGACCCAGTGCAGCGCTCTAGCCAGTGCCTCACCACCCTGTTTAAATAGCTCTCCTGGTAGTTGGTCAACCCCAGGGGCTTTGTTGTTCTTCAGCCGGCCAATCTCCTCCTGGATTTCCTGGAGATCCGGAGCCGGTAGAATTATGTCCTGCGCGCGTTCTCCCAGGTCCATCACCATACCGCCATCTTCGTCTGCCACATCGCCATTCAGGTGTTCTTCGTAGTGCTGCCGCCACCTTTAGATCACCTCACGCTCGTTCGTAAGAAGGTTCCCGTTTATGTCCTTACACATACCAGGCTGTGGCACGTGGCCCTTACGTGAACGGTTTAACTTCTCATAGAACTTTCGTGTGTTATTAGCGCGGTACAGTTGCTCCGTTTCTTCACGGTCTCGATCTTCCTGCTGGCGCTTTTTCCTCCGGAAAATCGAGTTTTGTCTGTTCCGCGCCTGTTTATATCGTGCCTCGTTCGCCCTCGTGCGGTGTTGCAGCAATCTCGCCCATGCTGCATTCTTCTCTTCCACTGCTCACATTCGCCGTCATACCAGTCGTTTCTCTGATCCGGGGGCACCGTGCCAAGTGCAGCGGTTGCGGTACTACCAATGGCGGATCGAATATCTCTCAAGCCATTTTCAAGAGACGCTGCGCCTAGCTGCTCTTCCGTTGGAAGTGCCACTTCCAGCTGCTGCGCGTATTCTTGGGCTAGTCTACCATCTTGTAGCCGCCCAATGTTAAGCCGCGGCGTCCGACTTCGACGCGTGTTGTACACCGTCGAGAGTTTTGAGCGCAGGCATACTGCAACGAGGTAGTGGTCGGATTCAATATTCGCACTGCGGTAAGTGCGGACGTTCGTGATGTCGGAGAAGAATTTACCGTCGATTAGAACGTGGTCGATTTGGTTTTCCGTTTCTTGGTTAGGTGATCTCCATGTGGCCTTGTGGATATTTTTGCGGGGAAAGAAGGTGCTTCGGACTACCATTCCGCGGGAGGCTGCGAAGTTTATGCATCGTTGGCCGTTGTCATTCGATACGGTGTACAGACTATCCGGTCCGATGACCGGTCTATACATTTCCTCCCTTCCTACCTGTGCGTTCATGTCACCGATGACGATTTTAACGTCCCGCAGTGGGCATCCATCGTATGTCTGCTCCAGCTGTGCGTAGAACGCTTCTTTCTCGTCGTCGGGTCTCCCTTCGTGTGGGCAGTGCACGTTGATGATGCTATAGTTGAAGAAACGGCCTTTAATCCTCAGCTTGCATATCCTTGCGTTGATTGGCTGCCACCCAATCACGCGTTGGCGCATCTTACCCAGCACTATGAAGCCGGTTCCCAGCTCGTTGGTGGTGCCACAGCTTTGGTAGAAGGTAGCCGCTCGATGCCCGCTTTTCCACACTTTCTGTCCTGTCCAGCAAATCTCCTGCAGCGCCACGACGTCGAAGTTGCGGGGATGTAATTCATCGTAGATCATCCTGTCGCAACCTGCGAAACCTAGCGACTTGCAATTCCATGTTCCAAGCTTCCAATCGTGATCCTGTATTCGTCGCTCAGGTCTTTGCCGATTATATCGAGTCGCATTATCTCTTATATTGTTCGTAATGATTGGTTTTCTAGGCGGCTTATTGGGCCAGCGCAAACCTCCTGTCTCGTCGGAGGGCCGTCGTGTCAGGGCTGTTTAGCGTCCCACCTAACACCAGGACTTGGGCTTGTGCGCTTTGAGCGGCACACGGTCGCTTTGGTGGGGCCTACTTGCGGATACATGCAGCTTTTTATAGAGGTTTAACAGGGCCCACTGTCAAACCCCACCACATCCTAGGCAAGCCCCACAACTCGCAGATGGCCTGGGGAGGGATCGTCAAGCCCTTGGACATAGTCCCTGCTGCCCCCGTATTTTATACGATTCACAATATTTTCTTCTTTGTATACTTGATACAGCTCATGATTCATGCGTCTGCGCCACACACCATTTTCTTGTTTCCCTCCGAGTATTATACGCAGCACTTTTCGCTCGAAAATCCCGAAAGCTCTTCGGTCGGCCTCTTTTAATGTCCATGCTTCATGGCCATAAAGGGACACTGGTAGAATCAGAGTTTTGTATAGAGCAAATTTCGTTTCCGTCTGCATGCTGCAGGACCTAAGCTGGTTACGTAATCCGTAAAAGGCCCTATTCACAACAGCAATATGTCTTTTCACTTCACGAGAAACGTCATTGTCACATGTCACAAGCGTTCCAAGGTAAACAAATTCTTCAACAACTTCAAACACATCCCCATCAAGCACAACCTCAGCACTTTGTCTTGGTAGAGTTAATGGTTAAGCCTATTCTCACCGTCTACCTCTTCAGTGGGACAATAGCCTCCACTACTGCTCTGCAACAGTCTTCAAAGAGCATCCTCTTTTGAGAATGATTTGCAAAAGCATGCTTTGAAAAAATGATTTAAATTGGGATAAATTTGCATCCTCGGTGTCAATTGCTCCTTTGCACACTTGATTGGAAATATCGCATCATTGATTCAAATCATTTCAGGCGATGATCTACCGAATTGTGAAACGAAGCATCAAATTGTCCTTTGAAAACTTGGAACTCAAAGGGTGCTATGTGGTTATATGGCTAGTGGTGTCAGAATTCAATTGTGTCAATCTGTTGAGTGAGAGTTTGATTCTTCCGTCGAACTTTCTCGTTTTTTATTCTTTATTATATGGATATGAATCGAGTGTTAGGACACACATGGTTATGCTGTGTCGAATGGGTATTATAACTGTTTATTTTGACGAACACAACTTCTAGCTGACAGCAGCAGCGAAAAATGTAGATAACAACCTTCCTAGCACCAAATCTATAGAGCTCATGATACTGGCGATTCTATCTGTTGCATGAAATCTAATATGTAATATTTATTTTGAAACTTTCATCGTGTAAGAATTGTGGCTGGGAATCGACAAAACGCAGGGGAAAATCTGGAATTACGCAAATTCATGAGAAACGGGATAGTTCGAGTGGAAAGTAATGGAATGAAATTATGTTTGACTGGTTTGAAATGCTAGTCGGCACCTGATGTACTAAATATGTTTATATTCGGGAAAATAACATCGAAAGCACCAGCTGCACATATGGAAGCGTCATATAATGTAAAATAAGTAGGGAAATTCATTTCTCAACACAATTGATTGAAGTTTTTATCTTCGAACTTCTCACTTTGCTTCTACAGCCGTATGAGTTTCAAATGTAATTCCTATTACAAAAGCAAAATATGACACAACATCCAGTTGCTAACAACAATCGCCGGCGTAACAACAAAGTAGAAAGAAAACCGGTTACTAATAATACGCACCACGTGTTTGCCTTTGCCTAGAATCCAATGAAAGGATTCAAATCAATGATGATGTATTTTCCAAAATGATGCAAGTGCATCAAAGCAATGATCACTTGACGAATAGGGAGCATTAATTCTCCTGCTCCTTCGATTTTGCATCAATGCAACGAATTGCAAAGGAACTTTTGAAGACTGCTCTGCAATCGATTCCAATTAGGTCGCTATCGTCCGCAAAGCCCAGGAGTGCAATTTTGAACAATAAATTCGAAAGTGCATCACCCTGCTTCAATCCATCTAAGGTCACAAACGAGGTTGACACTTCGTCTACAATCCGAATACTTGATTTCGAGCCAACCAGCGTTGCACGTATCAGTCTAATCAGTTTCGCCGGAAAGCCATGGTCGGACATTATCTGCCACAGCCCATTTCTTTTCACTGAATCGTACGCTGCTTTGAAATCAATTAACAGATGGTGAGTCTGCAAGTTGTACTCCCAAAATTTATCAAGGATCATTTGCAGGCTAAACATCTGATCCGTCGCTGATCGGCCCTCACGAAAACCTGCCTGGTATTAGCCGACGAAGGAGTCCTCAAGTGGTCTCAGTCTGTTAAACAGGATACGCGACAGGATTTAGTCACCGAGTTCAGAGGGCTGATCCCTCTGTAATTGGCACACTCTAGTCTATGCCCTTTCTTATAGAATGGGCATATGAGGCCATCCAACCAGCCGGCTGGCAGTTCTTCATCCTCCCATATTTTCTGGTTAATGATGCAGCTGCTCACTTCCGTGTTTGAGAAGCTCGACCGGGATCTCGTCCTTCCCAGCAGCTTTACTGCTTTTCAGGTCGTTTAGAGCCTTCTTTACCTCGTCCAGCGTTGGTGGTTCCACAGCTTGACCGTCGCCGACTACGTCGATCCTGCTCCTTAATACACTTTCATTTTCACCGTTCAACAAATCTTCGAAGTGCTCATTCCACCTGACTGCCACCATAGTCTTGTCTATCAGCAAATTCCCCTCTCGGTCATTGCACATGGCGGCCACTGCCGCAGTCTTATGCCGCGCGCCATTGACAGTTGCGTAAAACCTCCGCATATCGTTTCTATCCATGTTCTCCTGCGCTTTAGCTATCACACTTTCTTCGTGTTGTCTTTTTTCTGTGGTGGATTCGTTTCTCTTCTGCCCTTGCTACACTGTACCGATCTCAGTTGGAATGGGTACGAGCCACTAGCATTTGACTCCTAGCAACATTTTTCTTGTTCGTTACTCGCTGGCACTCCTTATCAAACCAACCATTTCGTTGGCGTCGCTGTGCAGTGCCTAACACTTCCTACGCTGTTGTAGTCACAGCTTCGTTGATGTTTTCCCACAATCTGTTGACGTCGCCAGATCGGGTGGCATCTCCTATCCGCTCGTCCAGCTTCTGGTGGTACACATCGTTCTGTTGTTCCGTAAATTCGTGATCCGAGTCAATATTCGGACCTCTGAAGGACCTAACATTTATACAATCCAAGAAATACGTCCGTCGATCAGTACATGGTATATCTGTGAGCAAGTGTCTCCACTCGGATAGTGCTAAGTGTTTTTGGGGATATTCTTACGTGCGAAGTAGGTACTGCTGATTTCCATCCCTCTATCAGCAGCAAAGGTTATAAGTCGCAGACCATAATCATTGTTAGCGGAATGAAGGCTTTCCGTACTTTCTCTTCCGATCTGCGCATTTGCATCCCCGATGACAATCTTTACATCGTGTGTTGGGCATTCTCCGTAGGCCTTATCATGGCTCTCATAGAACTCATCCTTCACGTCATCAGGCTTATCGTTTGTTGGGGCATAGATGCTGATCAGGCTATAGTTGAAAAATTAGCCCCTGATTCTCAACACGCAAAAGCGGTCGCTTATTGGCTTCCACCGTAGAGATGGTCGGGTTTTACATTTTGCAAACTTGAACCCGATTTGTAAATTTCCTTCAAACCCGGACCCGACCCAAACCCTGAATAAAAAATCTTATAAAACCCGAACCCGACCCGTACCCGAGAATTTTTGCATTCGTAAACCCGTACTCGACCCACACCCGACATAATATAATTATTTGAACCCAAGCTTTACCCAGACTAAAGTTCTCTCGGAAAATTCAAAATAGATATTTTCTGGTTCTCTTTAAAAAGAAAAGGATGTAGGAAAAGGATAAAGGATTTTTCAAACCCGAACATCTCTATTCTACCGGATAACACACTTCATCTGCTTCCCGATCACCATGAAGCCAACTCCTCGTTCTGCTCTGTCACTGTCGCTATAGTAGATGTGGTACTTTTAGAGTCCTTCGCTGGCACTCGGATGATGATCAGCCACCCTTAACATGAGGAACCCCGACCACATATGGTTGGAAAAGAAGGACATGAGTAACAACACACCGAATACACAACTTCCTTTTTTGACATTATATTGAATGATTTTTCGATTTTCATTTGATGGAGAATTTGATTTTCATTGACATTTCTGCATCATTCATATAGAATTTGGCATATAAATTAGACCTCTTCATGTTTTCAAAAAATATCAAAAATTCAACCGGTCAGCCCAGAATTACAATTTTTATACATAGAAACTGTAATCCCGGATACTTGAACGTTTTCATGTATTGAATAAAATACAGTGGGCTGTAAAAAATAAACCCTTGTAGTTCTTACAAGCAATTTTCAGGTTGCGTGTACAAATTATAATCACAATCTCCTTGTTCCAAACAATTCAAATTTTTGTTTAGATTTTTTTTATTTCTAACCTTTTGTACGTTGTCCTATTATGAATGGTGCATAATACTATATCGCTTCCATCAATTCTAATGCACCATCATTTAGCTTTGAAGTCATCAAAACAGAAACCTTTAGTTTCTCCCAAATGACATTCGCTAACCATAAATATTTATGCGCCATCATTATATGACAAACAATACGATTTTCCGCTTCACGACTCACCCTTTCAAACGCCAAGAGTTCCATCTGCGTCTGTCCCGAGTTATGTGTCGAATATTGAACGTCTTGAATTTACAATCTGGTTTCTTCTTTTGTCATCCGGAAAACTCCACAACAATAGGAAACAAACAATCACGACACGACACCCAGCCCAGAATAGGATCATTGCTTTGGAAATGTATGTACTCTCCGCAGGGTCACATGTGCATTTTCTATTAAAATTCTGATTGAAAATCACTTCCAACAATCCAACAATGATGTTTTCCTCGATTTCCCCCATCTCTGGAAGCCGGGGAAAGTTAGACTGCTGTACTTGAGGTGGTATTCTTGGAAATTTTATCACCGTTGCGTTACTCGTTCCCTTCGATGGAACATAGAAAGTAGGATTCAATCCGATTCATGTTGTTTGGAGCTTGAAGCGTGATTCCCCCCGCAAGTTCAAGTAACAAAACAAATAAAATATTGAGCAAGTTCACCGGAATTGACGCCGTGGTCGATGGGGGATGTTGCGAAACTTTTGCATTGTTTTATGGCCACAGTGCGCCTAAGAATAATAATATGCAAATCAGATTGCAAAATATAAAAATAAAATGTTGCCTAGCTTGGAGGGCTTGCGACTGTACCCGGGCGGTAGGCACACCAAGGATCAGCATCCCCATAGCTAAGGTTTACTTTTCGTTCCCGGCGTTGGGGGCCATCGAGCAGACACAATTTTTCACCATCTGACAGAGTGTCATCCATTTTTCACCCGCCCAGCCAGCCGCAGCCGGTTTGGTGGGGATGTGCGAACGACTATGGAGATGTTACACGCGATGCGACGAGGGATCATCATCACCATCACCGAGGGGGAAGGCGTTCCCGAGGAGGCAAAGGGAGATAACGACGGTAATAATGATGTCATGCTCCACGCGAAGTTCGGGATGAGCCTAAAGCATCTGTGCCTAGGAAATGGAAGAAAGCCAGTTTTTTCGTCATTGCCCCAAGAGTATACGGCTGCTATCATTCATAATGGGCTTCCAAAGAAAACAGTTTTATGAGACTGGTTGACGAATTACTAACAATGTCACCGATCTAGAAGCGTTTGAACCAAGAAATGCTTTGAAATATTTTTTTCAACTAGTCAAGAGTGTTGATGAAGCTCAACACTTCAACGTTTCGATCGGATGAATGATGAACATTTAAGATGAACAAATGTAAATAAAACTGCATGTTAAAAGTTGCTTGAATTGAACAACAAAACTTCAAGAAATATGATAAGCTTTGCTGTCTCTTTATGTTACTCCAACAGTGGCAGTGATTGAATCTTTTTGCACATGTCATAGATAATCGCTTTCTTTTCGGCCATTGTTCATCCAAAATGTAAATTATCTGCGGGTGTAATTGATTCTTATCTTGTTTTTTTTTTTTTGGATTAGCGATTGTGCTCTCTATTCAATCTATTTTAGTCAACTAATGTACCCAACAGAAATAATATATTGAGATCTATCTGGTAGTAATGTTAGTTCAAGATCAAAATTGAACAACTTTCAAACCGTTGATTTTGGATGTTTGATGTCTTTTGAGTTTGATGATTAATCTAGCTTTAAGTGAGATGAGCATTTCTCTTCGCCGAAAACATAAATAGAGAATTGGTTCCTCAGATTTTTTATAAACTCTCTTTAGTAATCAAAACGCGTATTTTGTTGGCTTGAATAACTTTGCAGAAGACCAAGAAAATGTAAAAAAAAAGGGTAATAAGTTATATTGAAAAACAAACTGTTTTTAAGGGGATCATCCACAGATAAAAGTCATATCTCGCGCTTAGTTTTATAGGGGCGTAGCTGCATATATCGATTTTTCTTCGTCGATGTTTTCTTTTTATTATTGTACCGAATTGCGCTAGCTTGTCGATGATTTAATGGTTTGGTGTGATAAAGGATGATTGTATCTTGTGCCACAATCAATAATCACGGTTGTAGCTTTTGAAACTTTCTCGACACCCTTGCCACATATCCATACAATGGTGGGCATAGAAACGCTTTCAATTAATTACTGAGGAAATGCTTATACAAAACTAAGTTAAAAGCAGGCGAAGTTCCAGTTGGAATGAAGGGCCATTGAAGAAGAAGAATTAATAAAAAGAAGAAATGCGTAATTTGCAGGTTTTCCTCATATGGAAAATAAAACTAGCCAAAAATGTCAAATACATTAAAAGAAGATTTATCTTGCTAGTGGGTGTGTCAACTTTTGAAATATTTCTTCTGTTTTTATGAGAACCTTCTTTATTGTTCTTTTGCCGCGTCGTTCAATCATGCGACAAATGTTTCATAGTAGAATCAATGAAGCTGAATGGCTGAATGTTATTCATCAATCACAAAGCTTTAATAACAAATTATTCCAAATGCCATTATGCCAAACGACTTTATGCCAAACGGCATAACGCCAAACGGCATTACGCCAAACGGGAAAGTAGTGAGAAAAAAAAAGGTTATCTCTTATTAGACCTTTTTTTCTTTCCCACAAATCGATTTGTCGGCAAAAATCTGCGTGAGAATTAGTAAGATTTCCGATCCCTGGTATCAGACCATAAGGCTGAATGGTTATTAGGCCAAATGAAAGATTTGAAGTGAAATATTAGCACATTTTAGTTTTTCTTTCTTCTTATTCTGTCTCCCTTCTTATTTTCAGCCTTTCTTCCTCCTTCTTCTTTCCTCCTTTCTTCTCCCTGCTTCCTTCGTGTGCTTTGTTCTTCTCCCTTCTTGCTTTTCACTTCTGTTTTCATTCTTCTTCCTTCTCATTTCCCCTTTTCTCACTTCTCACTCCTCAAATCTCACAACTCACATCTCACTACTCACTTCTCACTTTTAATCTCTTACTTCTCAAATCTCACTTATTTATTAATTCTCACTTCTCATTTGGCCTAATGACCATTCGACCTAATGGCCATCGGGTTAATGAACCAGCTTCGAAGCGAAAAGAAATGCACATCGCATTATACCCGAGGAGCTTCAGTCAACGGACCCCAGGGTTCAAAATCTGAATCCAAGACTCGAGTTGGCGGTGTATCGTTCAACGATATGTTACTGCAAAGAGATTTCTTCTCTTCAACATTTCCAAGGGCAGCTCGAGCAATAACGGACAACCATTACGATGACGACTTCCTGGATAGTGTTGACATCGAACAGCAAGCTGTATCGCCAATCAAGATAACCAGACACATTATTGGTCAGATATTCTCTTTAGGCTTTCAAACCATGTCCAATTTATACTCCGACTTTGAGGACTTCATGGATATCTTCTGTGGAGCAGCGATCTCGCCACTGCTTTCCAGGACTTCGTAATTCCAGTTTGTGACAGCAGCGCGTACGGACGTGCTTTTTGCTCGCGCATTTTTTCCAAGTGTTTTTTCTCGCTCGTTCGCTGTGTTTACGTTTTCGCTTCGTCGCGTTGGCGTTATTTTCTCCCGGACCCGTCATGAGATACCGCGGCCAAATCGGTCGCGAATAGAACGCGAAAGCATTCATCGAAGGAGGTTGCTCCCGACGAGGGAAGTGAAAAGCTGCTCTTGAGCAACAAGTACTCCTTGCTCAAGGAAGGTGACCCCGGCAATCTGCTGGGTACCACGAAAAAAAAACGGAAAAAGCAACAGCCTCTGTTCCACGATAAATCACCACAGTGGAAGGAGAAGTGCCCGCCGATTTTCGTGAAAGGGGACTCGTCGGACCTTCGCCCCGACCTTCGGAAACTGATCGCCCGGGCCTGAAGTGCACCTTTCGACTGTGCGTCGAAGGTGTGAAGTTAATGACCGAGGTAAGGTCTCACTTCGACAAGATGCTGGAGTACCTGAATGCGAAACGGTTCCAGTTTTACACCCATGACGTTCTAGGCAGCAAACCCATCAAAGTTGCGCTGCGTGGCCTCGATGAAGTGGACGAAAAGGAGCTGAAGGAAGCCTGCAGCCTGGAAGGTCTGAAGCTGACCAACATTTACAAAATCCGCCGGCATGACACTTCCCGGGCCTACCGTGATCAGCTCTACGTGGTGCACCTGGAGCACGTTACTACCACGATGAAGGACCTCAAGCAAATCAAGCCATCAAGATCACTGTCGTCGAGTGGACAACGTACAAGCCCGTGCATCGTGATTTCACGCAGTGCACGAACTGTTTCCGCTTCGGCCATGGCACGCGGAACTGCTTCATGAACGCACGATGTACCCAGTGCGGCGGTGACCACGGCATCGACAAGTGCGAGCAAGTGGAAGAGGCTGACCCCAAGTGTGCCAACTGTGGGGAAAAGCATCGAAACTTCCCGACAATCCCGCTTCCGCGGCGGCCGATCCCGGTCCTTCCGCCGCTTCCCACCGCAAACAAGACTCGCAGCATCTGCTGCCTCGGTCCCACCGGAAGTCAAGCCAAGCAAAGCAACATCTAGCCCGTGCACCAGCGAATGTCCGCCGCTTCCTCCCCAAGGATTCCGCCAGCAGCAAGATGAGCACCCTCTACCCCGGAAGAATCCGCTCCGCTCTCCATCCCGGAGCAGCTGGCTCCAATATTCAGCCAACTTGCAGCTCGGCTTCGAAACTGCAAATCCCGGTTCGACCAGATTTACACTCTGGGCCTTTTCGTCATTGAAAATGGCTACTAGGTTGGGTCTGGTAAATTGGAATTCTTGCTCGCTCAAGAACAAAATTGTCGAGCTCAGCGATTTCCTTCAAGAGAAGGAGATCACCGAAACCCACCTGAAGCCCGAGGTAAGCGCAACAATTCCGTGTTTTAGGCTGTTGAGGTTCGATCGAACAAGCTCCAGAGGGGGAGGAGGCCTTGCGGTGCAACATCGACTGCAGCCTGCTGCCGGATTTCAAGCTCATAAACATCGATGCCATTGGAGTGGAAGTCACCACATCCGGCGGAGTCGTCACGTTCATCGTGGCTTACTGTCCCACACAAGCCAAAGTTGACGACGGCACGTCGGCCGAACTACGAAGGGACATAGTGGAGCTTACTCGGCGGCTTCATCATCGCTGGAGACCTGAACGCTAATCGTGGGAAACACCGTCTCAAACCGGGAGTCGTATGGTCCAACGACGCACACTGGGGCAGCCCTGGTTCAAACATGGAATAAACCTCTCAGTCATTGGAATGATTAAATTGACCATGGGTGTCTTCAGCGAACATACATCAATGCCGACATTTTGGTCAATATTCATCATTTTTAGCGATAATCGCATAAAAGTCACATACGCCATATTGGCCAAACAGCGTTTTTAAAGTGTGATTTCTTCAGAGAAGTTGCTTGTTAGTTAATTTTGATGAACCTTGCTAAAAATATCAAATTTCAAGAGCCTACTGTGATGATTTATTTGATTATTTTGAAAAGAAAGACCAAAAAATGAAATTTGATCGGTAATTGTACTTTTTCGACACTTTTACTACTGGATATTATTCAAAATCATAGATATTGGTAAAATACATGATTCGTGGCGGTTATCCAGTTAGAAAAAATGATTTTTGGCGATTAATCGTGGAAAAAAGGCTAATTTATGGTATTTTTCACATATGCCGATTATGCGATGGGGCAGAGACGGGCAGCTGTTTTAATCAGCAATGGACAGAAAAATTCATGCCCTTTCAAACAAACACTTTCTCAAAGACATGATATTCGATGATTTTTTTCAAAATTAATTTTACTGAATGCCAGTACTGATGCTATAAAAAATACCTCCTAATGATTTTCGATTAATTAGGAGGGTAAATAATTGAACAACATGGTACGATGAAATAAATTAAAATTCGCATCGCTTTTGTTTAACATATATTTCAGAACTGATGAAATATTATTATTGCCCCTCTGGAAGATAAAGTTTGTAAGACATATTCATATCGACTTAGAAGAAAATAAAAAAGAAATGATATGGACATTTTATTTAGTTTTTTATACTAAACAATTGAATACCAGTACATATGTACTATTTTTACTATGCATTGTGATATTTGCAAAAAGTGTAATATATCTGCGTTTTTCCTTTTGTTTGTATTTTTCATATTTTACTGTTACACTTCTTTATAAAATATAAGAAAACACGCAGATACATAGGACTCTTTTGCAAATATCACATCATTTGCTAAAAGTGAATATGAAAATACTGGTATTGTTTAATATAAAAAGCTCATGAACAAAAAGTAATCCATACAATATTTTCAAATCTAATCTTTATCCATTTTCTTCTGGGTGTATACAAATATTTTCAAATAAAATAATGTCTTCCAAAGGGGAAATAACAATATTTCATTAGTTCTTATAATTATTAATTATTTCGTATAGTTCTCATAAGTTCTTATTAATGCATTGTACCATGTTGTTCAATTATTTACCCTCCTAACTAATCGAAAATCATTAGGAGGTATTTTTATAGCATCAGTACTGGCATTCAGTAAAATTAATTTTGAAAAAAATCATCGAATATCATGTCTTTGAGAAAGTGTTTGTTTGAAAGGGCATGAATTTTTCTGTCCATTGCCGATTAAAACAGCTGCCCGTCTCTGCCCCATCGCATAATTGGCATATGTGAAAAATACCATAAATTAGCCTTTTTTCCACGATTAATCGCCAAAAATCATTTTTTCTAACTGGATAACCGCCACGAATCGTGTATTTTACCAATATCTATGATTTTGAATAATATCCAATAGTAAAAGTGTTGAAAAAGTACAATTACTGATCAAATTTCATTTTTTGGTCTTTCTTTTCAAAATAACCAAATAAATCATCACAGTAGGCTCTGGAAATTTGAAATTTTTAGCAAGGTTCATCGAAATTAAGTGATAAGCAACTTCTCTGAAGAAATCACACTTTAAAAACGCTGTTTGGCCAATTATATTTGGGACTTTATGCGAATATCGCTAAAAATGATGAATATTGACCAAAATGTCGGCATTAATGTATATTGAAACTTCGCTGAAGATACCTATGGTAAACTTCATCATTTTAATGGCAGAGAGGTTTATTCCATGTTTGAACCAGGGCTGCCCCAGTGAGCGACGAGCTGAAGCGCCATTACACCATCCTGAGCCCTGACAGCCCTACCCGGTTGACACGGTCCGGGGCCCATACAACACTCGACATCTTCATCGCAAACATGAACGGTCACGTCTCCCAGCCGGTCGTCTTCCAGGAACTCAGCTCGGACCGCCGAGTAGCACACATATTACAAACTGATTACAGCAACCGTTGCATGACTAGAATTGGCCACAAATAAGTTGCTGTAACTTAATGCAACTGAATTGTGTTGCTTGGGCCACTTTTCGGTGGTGGCGGAAGTTGGAACTTTTGTGAATCGGTACGAGCTAACCCGGCGAAACTACCACCAAGTTGACTGGGGTCGGTTTCTGTGGTGCGTGGGCGAGAAAATCGATTACCAGAATGTACCAAAGGCCCACCAAAGATTTGATCCGTCTGCGAAAGACCCGGTGCAATCGCATGACTAAAATTATCCAAGCCAGAATGGTGGCCCTCAGAAATTGTGATTTTTCCAATAAGATCCGTGCTCTCCCAGACTGTGCTAAGCCGTTCTGGAAGTTGACTAAAATTTTAAAATCCAAGCCTCGGCCCATTCCACCTTTGATCCCACTTGACAAAAATGACTCTAAGGATCGCTTGTCGCTTGATAACTCCTGTAGAGAAGGCAGCCGAAATAGGTCGCCATCTGTCCACATGAAGCAGCCATTAGCAAGCTTGGGAACAACATCCATCTGACTCCAAACAACTTTTCTGTGGAGCTGGAGATCTCAGCTGGCGAACTGACGGCCTATATCAAATCATCAAAACACATGAAGGCCCCAGGGTTCAACAGCATCCTAAATCTCGAGTTCAAACACATGAGTGCTCCATTCTTTGAGCATCTTTCGCTGATCTTCAATCAGTATATGTGGCTCAGCTACTTCCCATCGTCCTGGAAGTCTGCGAAAGTCATCCCCATCAAGAAACCTGGGAAGGATCCTTCCTCTCCAAAAAGCTATCGTCCCATCAGTCTGCTCTTAGGATTATCCAAGCTGTTTGAAACAACAATTTACCACCGTCTATTCGATTCTGCCGAACAACATAACATCTTGCGTGATAAGCAGTTTGGTTTCCGACATGGTCGATCAGCCGTACACCAACTGACCCGAGTTACCAACGTCTTCAGACGGAACAAGCATGTCTCTCACACATCCGCCATGGCCTTACTCGCTGTCGAGAAGGCATTCGACAATATATGGCACGATGGTGAGCATGAGTATGAGCATGATTGACCGCCCACGGTTGCAGGTCAATTAAGGAAAAGGTAGGAAATTGTTGACGTGATACTCGCTTTGATAGAAGCCGACGAGTCATCTGCACTTCCACGATAAATCACTGGGATGTTGGATATATGGAGTAGGGAGTGTGGCAGGGTTCGTTTTGGTAAACGGTCTGCCGTGTATAACGTGTAGTTTGATTTAAAACAAAACAATTGAACGAACGCTAATTATTTTAATTATCGACCGCACTAAACACAACTGAATGCGAACTTAATTTTCACTTTCTGATTAATTTACTCGCCCGCACAATGCAGAATAAAACTTCGGTCGCTAGCCGATCGTTTTGCTCTACGTACCGTGCAAACTCAAACTTCGGACGCTTAAGCACTTTCTGATGTACAATCATCCTGTTAACTCACATTTTAAATCACACCGTTTAAATCACCATTGCAATCACTAAGTACAGTATTCATCTTTTAACTATGTGCAAGATATTGCGAAGTATGTTTGCAATTTATGAAAATGTCCGGCTTCTGTTTGATTCAAACCTTGGACACCGGCGGGGTTGTATTCAAACTTCGGACACCTGATTACACCGTACCGGGAAGAATAATTGAAAACAATTTTCACTGCACAGTTCAGACTGTCTTTCAATCATTTCATCGCATTGTTTTAACATGTCTTATTAAAATGTAACTATACTAAAACAAGCGAAAACTATTAGTCTTTTCGATCCAGCTTCACGAAACATTTCGATGAAATATTTCAGAAAATTTCCCATACGAATTGAAGCGTCCGAAGTTTGAATGTGTCCGAATTTTGATTATCCACGGTACAAAGCAAAACTAAATTTCGACGACCGGCCGCTCGCTCTGCTTGCTGGAGAAACACGACTCTCGACAATGTATGGCATGATGTCTGGTGTACAAACTACATCGCTACAATCTTCCCAGCTACCTAGTGAAAATCATCCGCAACTATCTATCGGCAAGGACATTCCGGGTCTCAAACAGCGGAGCGAGTTCCAATGCGCACGACATAATCGCGAAGACCCAGGTCATCATTTTCCACCACTCGAAATCCCCCAGGCTTGTTCCGGCTGAGGCCTGCAAAATCATCCATGGCACGACAGTGGAATAGGCCAACGAGGCTGACTACCTTGGCTTGACCCTCGACAGCAAGCTTATTTTTCGGCAACAGGTTGACAAGACGGTGACAAAGTGTAACGTTTTGTTGAAACTGCTGTACCCTTTGATCAACCGCCGGTCGTCTTTGTCCCTGAAAAATAAACTTGCTGTCTACAAGCAAATCATCCTCCCCGTGATTGAATATGGCATGCCGGTCTAGGAGAGCTGCGCTAAAACTCATCCCCTCAAACAGAACAAATTCCTGAGGATGATCCTCAACACCCCAACTTCTGAGGTCCACCGTCTGGCCGGTATTAAAACACTACAAGAACGCTTTGGTGGGTGTAAAGGTTGGTTTAGGGTTCGTTGCTTATCTTCGGACCATTAGGGCGCGATTAGGGCGCTTGTACCAATCTGGGTTATCAAATTATTATTGTAATTATTTGTTTAAATAGTAGTTAGTATATCAAATTTTAAAAATTAACCGATGCCTCCTTAAGGCTACCTTGAAAACCTAGATAAAAAAAAATAAGCTGCCATGAGTAGTCATCGCGACCATCAGACGTATTTTCATGACGCCCGATTTTTTCGCATCCAATAATAATTCAATTCCGCCAAAATTATTTTTTTTTAGTTTACGCTGAAAACAAAATGTGCGAATAAACTAAAAATCAAGCAAAATCTTCAAATTTCAGTGACTTTTAAAAATTAGATCAAGTTCTGAGAGCAAATATCAAACCTTACCGTATTGGAAAACTGGCCAAAGCTTCGCAATGCTATGCTTCGTCTAAGAAACGCTTCAACAATGAACCAGTAGATAATCCTCATGGAACCTTGGAAGTTGATCACGACAAAAAAGTGTGAAGAATCTAATTTATTATTTTATCAAAATTCAAATGAAAAAAGCTTTAATAAAATATGAATCGTTGGCTACAAGTCTGCCGATACGTGGATCAAGCAAGAGATCAAATACTCAAGCTCAGAACGAACGACATTTAATCTCGGTCGGTCTCTTTTGTACCACTCCTAAAGATAACCCTGGGAAACGATGCTGAAAAGTGTATCCGGTAATTACCTCAAAAAACCCTCAAGAAGTACCTTGATAGTGGCGATAGTAAACAGGATACTGAACATAGAAAATAGGGATGTGGTTTGATAAGTTTTAGGAGTCTCTATCGGCCTGTTAGTCTCTTTATTGACTATATGTTATTGGAGATTCACGAAGGCACGCATGCAGAAATAGTGAGGTGAGTTTGAACTGGTAGAACGATAGTAGTTCTGGAAGTTCTGGAAATACAGGTGAGTTTTACTTCATTACTTTATTCTTAATATTATTTTTGATGACGGAAATTTATCTTGTTTCGTGATGGACTACCCGTATTATCTTCTCATCGCAGACCACGGTCCGATTGGCACGTACACGTTTTTAAGATTATGACATTCAAACACACAGAATCCTAAAATACTATTTTATTGAATCCATGCACAATACACAGTTACAATACTATTTTGTTGTTTTGTTGATCTGCAAATCTTTGTAGTTGAAATAGACCAAGTTGCGCTTCACAGCAAGTTGTTGATGCACAATCTTAATAATTTTGTTTGACTGAGTCAGCTTAAGCTATGCATATACTTAACTTATATTCTTATTTAAGAAGGTATTGGCGGTGATTAATTACCCACAAAGGTGAAGAATGGTGGGAAGATAATGAGATTTTACCTAATCATCAAGCTCCTTTTTTGTGATATTCATATTATTATTATCAAAAATTATCATCCTGGTCCGCAGCACAAAACAAACTCATCATCTCCGAATTGACGATGCTAAGCCTTTTCTTGCAAGGATTTTGGGGAGTCTATGTAAATCTTCCAGTCTTGAATAATAACCCAACCAAATTTTAAATCCAGTAGGACTGTTCGCCTAATTGTATAGATTGTGTCGGTATTTACAATGACCATACAATTTTCTTACTCTACAATTCTATTTCAAAATTTATCAAGAGTTTATGCTTTGCTATGCTAATTGGTAAGTATTGGATTTATTTCCGAAAATTGTCGAGCAATGTTTCTATCCCCCATTTTTTTATGGAAAATCGGTAGTGAATGAAAACTTTTGGGTTTTTATTTGAGAGTCTTCAAAAGTAAAAATCTGGCTCCAGAGAAGAGCCAATTATTGTTTCTAATGTGAATTATTGTTTGATTTCTACAAACTGAATCATTACACAATGTTCGGTTGTTTATGATGTACCTGCATCTGAATAGTGCGAACTAACGTTACGTCACAAAATTTATTGATTTGTACATATCTTAAAATCACTGTTAAGCTTGAATTTTCATTTACTTATAGAGAACGTTATTTCGTATGGTGGAATTTCACCAAGGAGTAAACTAAAAATGCTAGACTCAAGATGAAGATGAACGCACTGGAATTTTTTGCTAGGATGGATCAAACATAACTGCGGCAGCGATAGCGACAGCCTCAAAATTAACAGCTACCGGAACTTCCTCAACTACGAACACCACGAGAATCTCCAAATCAGCCAAGTTGGGAATTGCAGCCCCTTCTGTTGTTTTCTTGGATATCCTGGTGCGCCTCTTTCCAGACTGGATCTATTTTGATAGTGAATAAACTCAACTAGTGAGCACGTTCCAAATCTTTCCTTTCCTTTTTGAATTGCATTATAAATTTAAAAACTTGAAAATGGAACACTAAATACGTACAGGGCATCGTTTGCTGCTATTGCCGCGGATATTGTGGGAGTCCCAGGTATTCGGTTCACGCTTTAGTTAGCAACGGTGGCTCTTCTCGACCTTCTATTCCCTGAGTAGTTAGTACGAATAAGGGCGTCCTTGTGGAGTTTTGCTGTACCTGTTATGAACGACTAGTACATCCCATTCCCTGCACTACCTGAAGGAACCTTTCTTGCTTCAGAAGTGAATCCTTTTTGTAGTACTAGCCTTCGTAACAAAAAGGGCACCATTATGAAGCATGAGATACGATCAAATTATTCGTAGTACTACTTGATCAACACCCCCAGATGGGTGAGGGATAGAGGATGATGCACACACACACACACACAAAAAATAAGCTGCCAGGACTTCGTCCACCAACGAGAGAGACTAAACGAATGCTTTTTTTTAATAATTCAGTGACACAATTTCCGACCGGGTCAATTTTCATCAGCAAACAATGGATCCAGATTCCACGTCGAATGCAACTTATTGCGAGTAAATCGGACAATGCTAAATTTAAAAAATATGTTCCCACAACTGGTAAAAATTTCGGTGCCACAATGGGAAAATGCAATGCTGTGAATAATTATCAGCATTTTTTTTTTTTGACTTGGACATTTTCATTAAACCGATCAAAAATCACTAAGTATAGTAAATTACCTGCAAAAATATTCAATATATTCACCGCATGGCAATAATTCAGTCCAGGTTAACGTATAAATGATAATCATCAATTTAACTATAAATAATCAATAAAAATTATTATGCAAAAAAAAACGGGCTGCGATGAATGTATCGCTGAAAAAAATCTGGAGATGTAAAACGGCCTGCGACGTTTCCACGAGGCATAAGTACCGCACTGTTTCTTCAAGGAGGTCAACTCGTTTCAGTTCTGTATCTTTGCTATGTCGACAACGATAATCCTATGCTAGCTGAAAGCTATCCCGATAAGTGCGGTATTCTGTAACGAAACCACATGAATCTGGCAAAGCAGGTCTAGTCCGCTGTATCGGCTGTCTCCAGTCCATAGATGATGAAGGTATAATCCGTATGAACAGTCGACAGTAGCAGTATCTATCTCTGAAGTCATAAAGTTCCCGATACATGGAGGGAATACTCACAAAAAAAAACTTCCGAATTTTCATAGGAAATTATTTAGAATTTCCACAAGACATCCTTTCATATTTCCCTAGAATACAGTCGAATTTCTATAAGAAATTCTTACGAATTCTCACGTAAATTCCAAATTTCAAGAGAAATTCTTCAAAATATCTATGAGTAATTTATCCAAAATTTCATTAGAAATTCTTTCGCATTTCCGCGTAATTATTTTTCGAGATTGTTTGGGAAATTCTTTCAAAATTTCACTTGAAAGTTTCCGAATATCTATTGATTATTAGCATGGTAAATTCTTTTACATTTCCACCGATCAATTCGCAAGATTACATGAACTCTGTGTGCATCCCATGTCAACAATAGTGTTTTATTTGCAACTACAACCGCCACTTAAATCATTCTCAATGCAATTCTCGTTGCATCCTCAACATTGTGTTATCCATTTATCCACCCAATTTTAATATATGTGCTGGATAAAGTTTAACCACATAATTTGAGGTGAATAGCGCTTCTGGCATGCCTTTCTGGCTCGGAGGCATCATCATCTGTCCCAATCATACAATGTGCTCTATCTGAACGTAATACTTTTTACCGGAACATCCCAATCCAAGTGTGATTTTGTCGTCTCGTAGTATTCATCAGACACTTCCACGGCAATATCCAAGACCTGATTGGCTTACGAACCCAGTCACAATCAGCAATCAACTTTGCAGTCGCCCATCTTACCGCTGAGCTACGGAAGGCCACATGTATGCATATCCATTCCCCGGATTCAATATTACAAACGAGAGCTCTTCTAGCCCCAGAGAAACACCCATATGGGAAGCGATACAACTCGACACAGGAAAACCGCAGGTTGGAAATTTGCACCCTTCCCTCCGTTGCGTTGGGCGATTCTGGCTCATGAGAATCATCGGGTTTGGAGTTTTTGGCTTCCGCTTTGCTGGTCTGGGCCAACCCACTGTTTATCCGACCCAACTAATGCTAAACTGATTTCCAGTATCCGGGGTACGCTCAGATGGATAAAGTTTCCACTAGTGGGTGTCAAAAAGCCGAACATGGATTGCTCTTAATTGCATGCCTCTAATTAAACTTCCATTTCACATAATGGAGTTAAATTAGTGGCAATAAATGTGACAAATGGGATTCTCCATGCGGGAATCGGGAGCCGTAGGCTGTACCGATGGCCACAAGCCTAATCAGGTGAAAATCAGGTGGGGTGATTTCGAATTGATTTGAAAAGTACGCTTTCTGTGCCAATCAGACAAATCAGATTAGCTTAAAATTTGTTTGCAGAAGACTACTACACTCTTTTTTTAAACATTTGGATATACCTACGCAGAAAAATCGTATAAAAATATGAACAGCTGAACAACTGAAAATGATTCAATAAACTGATAACATTCCGGCTTTGAAACAAAAGCAAAGAATTGAAAACCAGCCAAGTGTTCTCTTTTGGACTCATTCCATTGTACATTTTACTGCATATCATTATTACACACAACACGGAAGCGTGTCCCATATGCTGTTCATGCGTTGGCAAGTGGCAGTTCCCAGTGCCGAAAAGATTTACGACAGTGACACGAGTGCGGAGTAATAAAATATGATGAAAAATGGATGTAAAATAAATAAACGATAAGTAATATTGTCGCACGACACACCAACAGCTACGAGGCGGCACCCTATTCGCTGGCGATGGGGAAGCAAAAGTAGCTCCACATTGAAGGGTTGCCCCCAGGGAGACAAGATTGTAACAATGTATAGGACCAAAGTCAGTGTTGCAGAAAACCGCAGCTCCACAAAACTGCGGTCGCCTCATGCTATGAAACTGTGAGGCCAGAATCTGCAAAAGGAACTTCATCAAAGTCTCATAACCCACTTGGGCTGGGCGCTACTTCATAAGGATCCCCACTACATGAGTGCCTCGTAAAGTTCAGTTTTAAAATCGTAAAAAATGATTATATGACCTATAAAGTTGGGTAATGTAGTTTCCGTTACAGTGGAACCAGTGTAGTCTAGTGACGACTCTTCTCCAGCGAAAAAAAAATCATAATATCTATAGGTTAAAGGCACGATGGGTTTTTCCATTTCGAGAGGATCACTTGAAATGCGTTTCCTTCGTTACATACCTCCTCCGGCAAGGCATCTGCGTAAAAAAACGATTCCCCTTGTTTCGCAATGAATATATGAACGACTGCATCGTAAAACCTTGCCTTCCGGAGGGCTCTGTTTTGATTTAATTTTGCCAGAATTCTACTGTGCAGGGATATACGCAAACATGAGTGCGGAATTGATGGAAAATATATGCAGATTTGAGAATTTCTTCATGCTCACAGATAGAGGAAACATCTGAAGATGCGGATTCCTGTTTTTAAAGTGAAGGACAGCGAAGATGAATAACATTTTCTCTGAATGGATGACACTTGCTGAACCGATTTCATTATAACACGAATCAATCTTTCTTTTATTATACAACTTATTCTTTCGAGTCACAGTCACATGTCAGTAACCTCCGCAGATTATCAAAAAACTAATATGGACCTACCGGAAATTACACGTAAGGTATTTCCTTTAAAGTACCTCGTTAGTAAACATTAGATAGTGCCTTGGACCATGCTGGTACGCCGTATCGGATAATAGACAACGCTACTCCCGATATAAGCCTACGCACCTGACTATGCACCGCCGATCCGTTGGACATCATTCGTGGTAATGATTTTATTACTAGTGATGCCCTTTGTCATGCATAATCGACGTGGCTCGTAAAATAGAGCTTATCGTCGATCATCACGCCCAGATGCTTTAATATTTTCACGTACTTAGCTATGCACCACCACGACTTTTGTCTTGTGATGTGTTAGCACCAACCTCCTCGAGTGGAGGTGACGTTCAGTTCCGTAGACGATTCCAGATAAGTCGAACCCTGTTTTTGCGTATCGTCAATAATGATGTAAAAGCTGCAAACATTTACTTCGTGCAACGTGCGGATGCTACCGGAAAATTGGGATTCACATCCATCCAAAAATACACGGCAGCTATCCGCCAGTTGGCCTACGGTACTCCGGAAGATGCGATGGACGAGTATAGGCGCCTTTCAGAATCGATGGTCCGCAAATGTATGATACAGTTTTGTCTTTTTTGACGTAGGACTTACGTCTTTCTTTACTATACTGGGTGTCATTTAGATTTTTGGAAATCGAGAGCGTTACGCTGAAAGGGAAGAATTCGAAGGTTACTAGCTCCTTTATCTTTCGATGGATTTTTGAGATTATTGTATCAATCGACACGGACACTCTCCAGCAATTTGTCTATTTCATTGAAACTTAAGATTATTAACGATAAGCTATTGAAAGCTTCAATTCTTGTCAAATCCAGTAAAATTTCATATGTAACCAATCCCGTGAGTTCCTAACACAGACATCAGAATGCGGTATGTCACGGGCCTTCGGGTCCATCGGAAGATTTTCTTTGTGTATAAAAGAAGCAGTGTCTGCCGTGTGCGAGTCATTACAATTTGTGACAGCAGCGCGTACTGACGTGCTTTTTGCTCGCGCAATTTTTCGTTTCGTTCGTTCGTTCGCTGTGTTTACCTACACATCGACATCATCCAGTCACCAGCAGTAGAACTGCCTGTGGGTCTGCGAATATGCATAAAAGAAGTGGGCGCATTTTTTTGTCATTCTGTGCTTGATGATGGTCGAATGCAGTGTTGTCGGTTGCGATGGATGCAATCGCCCATCGTATCGCTCGTAGCTCACGGCTAGAGACCGATGATGGCTGAGGCAGCGAGGGCAGCGGTGGTGGATGAAGAAGAATAAAATTAGAGAGATTTGGTCTGCTCATCCAGGTGATTGGTTTCATAATCCACATGATCCCGGGATGGGTACGAGTCATGTCATATGACTGACCATTTGTTAAGTTGTGTTTGGTACTAAACGGCATGTACATTAAAACATGGTTATACTATAACAGTTCTGATTGCCCAGCAAACAAAATCAACTACACAGATGAAAATAAAAATTTGAATAAAATAATTACTTTCATTTGTTTGCAAAAGGCATTAACAATTAAAGATACACAATCAGCAATAGTGTTAATATCCATTTTAGATTAGAAAAATTCGCTGTATTACTTTGTAAATGTTTTAAAAAAGCTCACAATAAATAATTTCCGCAGATAATCAAAAAACGAATATAGACCTACCGAAGGACCTACACGGAAGGTATTTCCTTTAAAGTACCTTGCTGGGTAAACATTAGATAGTGCCTTGGACCATGCTGGTACGCCGTATCGGATATTAGACAACGTTATTCCCGATATAAGCCTACGCACCTAACTATGCACCGCCGATCCGTTGGACATCATTCGTGATAATGATTTTATTGCTAGTGATGCCCTTTGTCATGCATAATCGACGTGGCTCGTAAAATAGAGCTTATCGTTGATCTCCACGCCCAGTATGCTTTAATATTTTCACGGACTTAGCTATGCACCATCACGACTTTTGTCTTGTGATGTGTTAGCATCAACCTCCTCGAGTGGAGGTGGCGTTCAGTTCCGTAGACGATTCCAGATGAGTCGAACCCTGTTTTTGCGTATCGTCAATAATGTAGAAGCTGCAAACATTTACTTCGTGCATCGTGCGGATGCTACCGGAAAATTGGGATTCACATCCATCCAAAAATACACGGCAGCTATCCGCCAGTTGGCCTACGGTACTCCGGCAGATGCGATGGACGAGTATGGGCGCCTGTCAGAATCGACGGTCCGCAAATGTATGATACAGTTTTGTCTTTTTTGACGTAGGACTTACGTTTTTCTTTACTATACTGGATGTCATTTAGATTTTTGGAAATCGAGAGCGTTACGCTGGAAGAGAAGAGTTTGGACGTTACTAGCGCCTTTATCTTTCGATGGATTTTAAAGATTTATATATCAATCGACTCGGACACTCTCCAGCAATTTGCCAATTTCATTGAAACTTAAGATTATTAACGATAAGCTATTGAAAATTTCAATTCTTGTCAAAGCCAGTAAAAATTTCATATGTAACCAATCCCGTGAGTTCCTAACACAGACATCAGAATGCGGTATATCACGGGCCTTCGGGTCTATCGGAAGATTTTCTTTGTGTATAAAAGAAGCAGTGTCTGCCGTGTGCGAGTCATTACAATTTGTGACAGCTGCGCGTACTGACGTGCTTTTTGCTCGCGCAATTTTTCGTTTCGTTCGTTCGTTCGTTGTGTTTACCTACACAGCGACATCATCCAGTCACCAGCAGTAGAACTGCCTGTGGGTCTGCGAATATGCATAAAAGAAGTGGGCGCATTTTTTTGTCATTCTGTGCTTGATGATGGTCGAATGCAGTGTTGTCGGTTGCGATGGATGCAATCGCCCATCGTATCGCTCGGAGTTCACGGCTAGAGGCCGATGATGGCTGAGGCAGCGAGGGCAGCGGTGGTGGATGAAGAAGAATAAAATTAGAAAGATTTGGTCTGTTCATCCAGGTGATTGGTTTCATAATCCACATGATCCCGGGATGGGTACGAGTCATGTCATATGACTGACCATTTGTTAAGTTGTGCTTGGTACTAAACGACACGTACATTACAACATGGTTATACTATAACAGTTCTGATTCCCCAGCAAACAAAATCAACTACACTGATGAAAATAAAAATTTGATTGAAATAATTATTTTCATTTGTTTGCAGAAGGCATTAGCAATTAAAGATGCACAATCAGCAATAGTGTTAATATCCATTTTGAATTAGAAAATTTCGCTGTATTACTTGTAAATGTTTTAAAAAAGTTCACAAAAAATAATTTCCGATACAATATTGAAATAAACTTTATCTTATTCTTTGTTTTGCATTTCCTGAGAAATTATATTTTTAAACTTGACGTAGAGTTTGGAATCAAAACATTGAAAATTTTTTCGTTGACGTAATAGCAGTACCTCCTCTATTTTAGTAGGGTTACTGTTCCTTGACTTGTTTCTTATTGTTGTGAATTTTTTCAGTAGTAAGCACGCATGTTAGCAAAAAGAAGCGACGAAATTGGTGCTGTTTATCTTTTTTTGGAGAACGGGACAGTTCCCCAAGTCTGTAAATTTTATGAATAGAATTTTTTAACTTCAAATACTATCATTAATAAAAAAATATATAAATGACCTACAATTGCTTGAGTAAATAAGGGTTTGATAGTTAGAAACAAAGCAATTATAATTATGTATTTTATTATTAGTTTTATTTTCCATAGGTTTTGAATAAACAAGTTGCTAATAATTCTACACAGCATGGATGTTGTCGTTTCCAATATCAATACCTATAATCAAACTCCATAGATGCAAAAGTAAGAAATTAAATGTAAATACGTTAGGTTTATACAAGTCCTACGTCTACTCGCGGTTATGTTGAAAACATTACCCATTGCTCGTTTTTTACAATCTCCAATTAAAGACGAATAAAGCGGTCGTTAGAAGAAGGCCAGAAACGTGGATTTCCTGGGTTGCTTTGTTCACTGAACTGCTGCCATTGGGAGTGAAACAACTGTCCCACTGCATGGGCTGGACAATACAAATGCAAAGGAAAGAAGCCTACCATTGTACTGGAAGCAGTAGCTTCCTTTGACCTTTGGATGTGGCATTCCTTCTTCGGTATGCCGGGTCAGCGAATGAAACAAACGTTTTGGAGCGTTCGCCGCTATTAACAGATCTTTATTGTGGCAGAGCTCCTCCCGTTGAATTTCAGATCAATGGTAGAACATGTACTACCGGATACTGTTTGGCGGATGGGATTTATCCTCCTCTTGCAACACCATATCATCTCCAGTATGACAAAACCGCAAGGTATTTTCAGGCAAATTCAATGTTTTTTTTCTAAACTAACAAATTCTAAACATTTTTTTTATTCATCACAGCACTAACTAACAAGAAGGTGTTAGGAAAGATGTGGAGCGAGCGATTGAGGTCTTAATGTCACGTTTTGCAAAATTAAGGAACCCAGCTAGTTTGTGGCACAAGAAAGATCTTTCAACAATAATGCGTGCATGTATTATAAGGGTATGCGATAACACACTTT
The DNA here is from genome assembly GCF_024139115.2 of Armigeres subalbatus. Classification (NCBI taxonomy): domain Eukaryota; kingdom Metazoa; phylum Arthropoda; class Insecta; order Diptera; family Culicidae; genus Armigeres; species Armigeres subalbatus. The sequence continues at coordinate 361,461,074 of NC_085140.1, read as the reverse complement.
TATCTAACTAAACTAAACGAAACGAAATATAAAATGTCTATGTTGATTCGAAACGGAACGAAACGAAAAATAGATTTACTTTCGAGACCTCGAAACGATCCGAAATCAAGGTCCATTTAATTCGAAATTTTACGGAACGAAACGAAATTTAATTTTCTTTTCGCGGAATTTTTATTGAATTATATGATTTCATTTTTTCGAAGTTAAAAAACGGTTTTGTGACCAATAGCGTTATAGTAACAGAAGAAGCAGGCTGTGATAAACCGCCGCGTTTCCGTTTATATATCACTAGCAGACCCGTCGAACGAATACAGAACAAACGTCAAAACTTCTAGAGCGGGAAGGAGTCTCGAACCATTATATAACCATTTCTTATCTTTAAAAAGCTCCACATGCCGGATTTGGTTCCATTTGCTTGATTCGTTCTCGTTTGATTTCTATGTTGTTTAATTTCTATGTTTAATTACTATGGGACCCTCCCTCCTTCTAGAGCGGGGAGGAGTCTCAACCTATCATAGAAACATTTCTTGTGGTTCCATTTGCTTGATTAGTTCCTGACTTATGTAAATATTTGTGTTTCATTTGTATGGAAACCCCCTTTTCCAAATAGGAAAGGTCTTGAGCCATCTTATGAGCCTTTCCTGGCCCGAGAAGCTTCTGTATACAAAATTTCAGGCCGATCGGCCAATCAATAGTTTCCAAATCTACCTATAAGGGTCAGACAGACAGAAATTATTTTGTATGTATATAGAAGAAGATACCACACCAGTATTTGTATCGCTTTCAAAGAAATTCATTGTGGAGCGTGTGCTCAGTTTTATATTAGTAAGGCTAGCCTGCATATACACTGCCATCAGTTGGAAAAATCATGGAAAATGATAGAATCGACTATTTTTATTATTTTATTATTAAGCGTTTTCGGAGAAGTTCAGTGAAAATCATACTACACCCCTCTCTTCAAAATATTAAGTAATGACTAAAAATAATTGATAATATCATACATTTGCTCACTTGACAAATCCTTTGCAACTTTCTAAAATGCACAAAGATAACAATTTCTGATTGTATTTCAGAAATGTGATAGCAAAGTTTTCATGGCAGCATCAGCAGTTTACCAGGTATAGAGAAATAATTTTGAGAAGTAATTAAAGAAATGTACCAAAAGGCAATTATTTTACTCCAAATTCAAACTTTCTATAGGAGACTCGGGAACCCATAGTCTGATATACAATCAGTTCGACGAACTGAGCTATTGTCTGTTTCCCCTTGTATATGTGTTTCTGAATATGAGGCATTCAACAATTGTTGCAAAATTTTCATCAACCGGTTTTCTGGCAACAAATTGCATTCGATAGGGAACAGATCTTTGTTGATCACTATTGAATTTGGATACGATCGGCCATCGCGTTCAAAAGTTATAGAGAAAATGGTGATTCGTATTGAAAATGTTGGTGTTATAGCTAAATATGAGAAAAGAATATTTTTTCCATAGGGAAAAATTTACCTTTTATAGAGGAGTTGAGTAGCATATCGTACTAAGTAATTCGATTTTTTTTCAAACAACAATACTCAATCTACCTTCATATTGGGTGCTGCAATTAGAGCCGCTTTTCTGCTCTCAAGCGAAAATCACTCCTATAAGCAAAATTATTTTGCAGAATTTCTCATGGTGTATGAGATCGCACAAATGTGCGAGACTCTACATGATTTTACGATGGTTTACGTCTATTCCTGCTCCAATCAGCTGCTGAATCTCGTGAAAATTCGTAACGAGTGATTTTTAGTCGCATTCCTACTCATTTTCCACTCGAAATATAATGTGAAAATATTTGTTACAAATAATACAAAACTCAAACTAAGTTTATTTTTAATTTTTTCCCAAAATAATAACAAAAAACGTTTGGCTCCGGCACAATAGAAAGCTTTAGCTTCAGTTTGACAACCAAATCGATTCTATTCGCACCACCCAGCCTTCATATATTAATGCTGTCCAATGAGCAGCTCGAAGTAGCTCGAAGTAGTTCCCGTCCTGCTCGTTCTTTTTTGTTAACAAATGAGCATGAGCAGGACAGGGAGAAACTTCGAGCTACTTCAAGCTCTCATTGGACAGCACTATTGTACCGCGTGTAAAAAATCTATTCCTGCGCTTATTTCCAATCGCAATCAAAAATAAGGGCCAGTTAATCGCCTAAGAAGGACATATCTTCAGAAAAAAGCTACTTTGATATTTTTGAAAATCATAGGTAAGACACCCAGAAATCGTTTCACCCCAGTTTTCGCCCACCAGTTTGGAAATATTCATTTCTCGACAACTAGTTGTTGGAAACAGTTAAGATCAAGTTATAACAGTTATATGAGCAAGTCAAACCACCTTCCTTTTGCCAGTGGAGATATATCAGCTTCCACACTGATATTCTCCCCTCCCCCTTCATACGGGAGCTTGGCAGAAGGAAGGTCGTGTGATATGTGCCATCACAAATATTGCCCTCCGCTCGCTTTCAAATCGACTTCTATAAAAACATTCTTCATGCCTACCGTATCCTAACGGAACTATCAATTCTATACTTTCGCCTCTAATTCTATCATGAACATGTACGTCTAAGTTTGGAAGATGATATTAGCATTTCCATATTATTGTAAGATCAAGTTGATTGATAATTGTGTGGAAAAAAACAGAACTTTATCTGTTTCCAACAACTAGTTTTCGAGAAATGTAGATTTTGAAATTGGTGGGCGCAAACTGGGGTGAGGGCGATTTCTGGGTGTCTTTCCCTAATTTGGCAGGCACGTGGTTGATTATGGCAGTGAATGCTTTGATAGCACGTGATATTTGTACTGCGGATAAATTTTGTTTATCTATGAGACCCTTGGAAGATGATTACGATAGCTGTAATTTTGTTGGCATACTAACAGCGTAAAACTTAGAACCAAAGCTGAAGCGCCAGCTGACCAAACTCTTATTATGTAAATAGATGACCAACAAATCTTAATGCATTCTACAACGCAGCGAAGATGAAAAATTGTCTTTCATGTTTCAAGCATCATGTATTTTGAGATGTGTGCCCCGAAAGCGTGGGTTAGATTTGAAGTTGGATTCTAGCGGGTTTCGCTCTAAAGTACGCTTTCAATTCAGTGCAAGAAACAGTTGCTATGGACAGTATGAGGTGGAGGCAAAACATATTCTTGCATATAAACAATAAAGAATGATCCATGAAAAAATGATAAAGATTCGTAAACAAAAACCTGATTGTTCCATAAAACACTGCCATAAATCGCTAGAATAGTGCGGGAGCCTCCAATTTTGCTTTTTGTTTTCCTAAAAGCTTTCTTAACTTAAGCCTGGTTTGAGGCCTAAACGGAGGTGAACAAATCGGCCTTTAAAAGCAAAGAGGCGCTAGAAAAAGACTTCGTATCTTATTACATTTACACTCTAAGCCTGATGTCTCAAATATTAAGCCCATATCCTAAAAATTGAGTTAAAGATACTTTTTGGGATCTCCAGTAGCCTTGCAAGCAAAGGTGTAGGATTGTCAATCCGGGAATGGCGTCGATTCTCGGTTCGGTCTAGGATGCTTTCGGGTTGGAAACATTTTCGACACCCTGGGAAAAGTGTATCCATTGTATTTGCCATACAAGATACATATTCATGCAATGGTGGGCATAGAAAAGTTTTCAATTAATAACTGAGGAAATGCTAATAGAATACTAAGTTGAAAATCAGGCCAGGTCCCATTTGGAATGTAGAGCCATCAAAGAAGAAGATAAAACACTGAAGACGTTTTATAGAAGAAAACTAAATATGTATTTGTAAATCCAGAATGGGGTTACGTAGTAGGCGTTAGTAGAAAAATTTGCATAACATAAAGTTTTGAAAACAGTTTTTTTTTGTTAGTTCAGCGGCGCAGCCGAAAATTTTGATAATATAAAGTATGGTATAAGTTTAAATTTGTTTCGAAATTCCGCGAAATTCCGTAAAATTTCGTTAGAAGCTAGTTTTTTTCAGCGATTTTTTTTGAATTTAACGAAACGGAACGAAATCAAGAAAACAGATTTCGCCATGCTTAAATTCCGCGAAATTCCGCGGAATTTCGTTTCGAACCATCTAAAACGAAATTTTTCGAAATACCGCATATGCTTAATGTATTATACTACATAATATGATTATTGAACTTAAGAGAGATATTATCATCGATCTTAAGAAAGACTTCAAGGACACTTAACAAATCCATATGGGTTTGGATAGTGCCGATGCCAGTTTTGCAACGTTCATTGGACGTTACGCGCAAGTTCATTGTACACAAATACATCACCTTATTTTTCCGGATCTGACCAGAATAACTATTGCCAGGACAATCGTGGTTATCTAATTACCTAACTAAAAGTAGAAACCCGTACGATTCTAACCGTTCAAAAATCCCATTTTCTGATACTGCAATAATATGAAAGAAATTATTGCATTTCTTCATGCAAACATCGGGGCTTCTCAGAAGAAACTTAAAGAGAAGAAATGCTAGACATATCACGGGACGTAATTAATGGATCTTCCCTTACCTGTAAGCAATGACTTGTAACGACGTTTCATCCGTCGTTTAGCAGCTTTTTCTAGGGCTGCAATCGCGCTCGCTGCTATATTTGAGAACACGACGCTTCCCGAAAGCCTCGCTACTATTTTGGCAGGTATAGGTTATTCATACTATCATACTACAAGCTTTATTACGCTACGTACAGTATTTTTATATTAAATGCCATTATAAATGCCATGAGATCGAAGTAAGCTTCGCGCGCGGACGGTGGTGTTTTTATCTTTAGACAGATTTTTTTCTCGAGTCGGCTGAAAATGTTTCACATTCGGCCGATGCCATGTTTGCCTTGAAATATGAATGATCTTTGCATGTCCGACGATTTTGTGTAAGTTATACGGCAAAGTGATAGTGTTGTCAATCATTCTAAATTTACAGAAGTGATTAAGTGTTTTACTGATTCAGATGCAATGAATACATTTACATTTCACATGCTGTCATGTTTTCAATTCTTAATTGAATTGACTTCGAAAAACAGTAAAAATGTTTTAGGGAACTCTTGTTTTACTTTTTTTTTCCAATTTCGTTTATTTGGTAGGCTCAGGCGTGTATAACACTTTACGGAGCCATGGTTCATTTTATTATGAAGTTAGTAAGAGAAGAGTAGAAGCCAACGTATTCGTGGTGACCCGAGGTTAGGTTTACAATGTTCAAGGATGGAAGGGGATTAGGATTCGGAAATCAGGGAATCATCATAATCAAATAATGTCAGCTGCTCATCCGGTTATTTGGTGTCAGTTACGATGTGGTGTGTCGTCGTGCTCGAAGAATGGTTCGACTGGTAGCATCTTCTGGACAGGCAGAGACTTTAAAAAAAAAACTTTGAAGAAAGAAAAAAAACAAAGTATTAGATTTTGATGTCAGAAGAACAAAGAAAACCATAAATGGCCTGCATATAGACTACATCACGATCTCCCAAAACACCTCGAACTTCCCTGAAGGGTTGTTTACCTCGGGCCACAAGGGTATCCAATAGTCGCTCTCTGGAGGCGTCGTTTTCCGAGCAGAACCAAACTACATGATCGATGTCATCATAATCGGCTCCGCACCTACATAAGTTGCTATCGACAAGGTTTATTCTGTACAGATGTGCGTTTAGTGAATAGTGATTGGACATAAGTCTCGACATCGTGCGAATGAAGCCTCGACTTAAGTCCGCACCTCTGAACCACGCTCGCGCAGAAACTTTAGGAACTATAGAAAATAGCCATCGTCCAAGTTCGTTGTGTGTCCAATTCCTTTGCCAACTCTGAAGAGTACTCTGACGGACTAATGGGAAAAACTCGTTGTTCGAGAGTTGTCTATTATAAACCTCACCTTCCTGTGCGCCCACCTTTGCTAGCGAGTCCGCCTTCTCATTGCCGTAGATTGCGCAGTGAGATGGGACCCAAACAAAGGTAATCTTGAATGACCGTTTCGACCAAACCACACATCTGCTCTCTTATGTTTGTAAGAAAGTAAGATGCGTGCTTAACAGGTTTCATCGACCGGAGTGCCTCGATAGAACTAAGACTATCCGAGAAGATGAAATAATGGTCTACGGGCTGATTGGAAATTATCCCCAAAGCGAAGTTAATTGCTGCCAGCTCAGCAACATAAACCGAACACGGTTCCTGAAGTTTTCGGAAGGTGGTTGAAGTCACATTGAAAACACCGAAGCCAGTGGATCCGTTAATGCGAGAACCATCAGTGAAGTATCTGTTGTTGCAATTGACATGTTCATATTTTTCGGAAAAAAGAGAGGGAATGGATATTTTTCGAAGATGATCTGGTATTCCTTGAATGGCATGTTTCATGGATAGATCGTATTCAATGGAGGAACTGTCGTTGGTGAAGTGAACTCGAGATGGATTATAACACGGAAGACAAAGATCTGTTGATATGTAGTTGAGATAAACTCTAAGGAATCTTGAACGGCAAGTCAGTTCAAGCATTTTTTCGAAGTTATCTAGGACAAGTGTGTTACTTGTTCCACATTTGATGAGTATTCTTAGTGAGAGCTCCCAGTAACGGTGCTTTAAAGGAGTGACTCCAGCAAGCACCTCCAGGCTCATGTTATGCGTTGAATGCATGCAGCCAAGGGCAATACGCAAACAACGATACTGAACACGTTCCAATTTGATCAGGTGGCAATCAGCTGCTGAGAGGAAGCAGAAAGAGCCGTACTCTAAAACAGAGAGAATAGTCGTTCTATAGAGTTTGATGAGGTCTTCCGGGTGAGCACCCCACCATGTTCCGGAGATAGAACGTAGAAAATTGATCCTTTTCCGGCATTTTTGTATCAAATACTCAAAATGGAGTTTCCAGGTACATTTGGAATCAAACACGACCCCAAGGTATTTAGAAGATAAAGATTGGTTAATGTCATCATTCAACAGCTTTAGTTTCAGTTGAGCAGGGTACCGCTTCCTAGTAAACACAACCAACAGTCAGATTATCTAGGGTACTTTGCAATGGTCCTTGCAAGACATCTGCACATGGACCTCTTAGAGAGACCACGGCATCATCTGCAAGTTGTCTCAGCGTGCATTGTTCTTCCAAACAATTGTCAATATCTTTAACATAGAAATTATAAAGCAAGGGACTTAAACATGAACCTTGGGGAAGGCCCATGTAACTAGTTCTGGAAGTTGTCAGAGTGCCGAGTGTGAAGTTCATTTGTTTTTCTGACAACAAATTGTACAAGAAATTATTCAAAATAACGGGTAATCCATTACTGTGCAGATTGTCTGACAGTACTTCTATGGAAACTGAATAAAAAGCGCCCTTAATATCCAAGAATACTGAAGCCAATTGCTCCTTGTGCGCAAAGGCCAGCTGAATATCTGAAGAGAGCAACGCTAGACAATCGTTTGTTCCTTTTCCTTTTCTAAATCCAAACTGAGTATTTGAAAGCAATGCATTTTGTTCGACCCAATGGTCGACTCTTGAAAGGATCATTTTTTCCAATAACTTTCTCATGCATGATAGCATGGCAATCGGTCGGTATGAATTGTGATTAGACGCTGGTTTCCCAGGCTTTTGAATAGCTATTACTTTGACCTGTCGCCATTCAGGTGGCACAATGTTGTACTCCATGAAACAGTTGTACAGGTCAAGTAATCGTCTTTTTGCGATATCTGGAAGGTTTTTCAGAAGATTGAATTTGATGTTATCGCATCCCGGAGCAGAGTTATTCGATGAAAGAAGAGACATAGAAAGTTCCAGCATTGAGAATGGTCCACCTAAAGAACCGGGATCAGTGACTGATTCTCGAAATAGCGGTTCTGCTGGTACGGAATCTGGGCAGACCTTTTTTGCGAAGTTGAATATCCATCGATTGGAGTATTCTTCACTCTCATTGGTAGAAATGCGGTTCCGCATGTTGCGAGCCGTTTTCCAAAGTGTTGTCATTGAGGTTTCTCGTGATAGTCCCTCAACAAAACGTCGCCAGTAGCTACGTTTTTTTGCCTTGAGAAGATTTTTGAGTTTTCTTTCGAGCCTCAAATACTCTTCAAAAAGCTCGGACCTTCCGTGTTTACGGAAAGCCTTGAAGGCATCAGATTTCTCAGAATACAACTTAGTACATTCATCATCCCATCCAGGAGTGGCTGGTCTTCTGATGACAGATGTACTTGGAACGCGTCGTTTCTGAGCTTCTAGTGCGCTTTTTTAATCAACTCAATAAGGAATCGATATTCATCCAAAGGGGAAGAGTATCAGTTGATTCAATACCAATTTTACCGCCGATGCAAATTTTGCCAGTCAATGTTCTTCGTGAGATCGAAAGGAACATTAACTGGCTCAGATTGTTGATAGCCACTCTTAATTGTGGTGACTATCGGCATATGGTCACTACCATGGGGATCTTGAATTACCTTCCACGTGCAATCTAATGATAGTGAATTTGAACATAAAGACAGATCAATACGGCTTTGTTGACCATTTGGTCCTATTCGAGTTACTTCACCAGTGTTCAAAATATTCAAATTGAAATCGTCACACAAATCATAGAAAATAGGCGCTCTATAATCGTCATACGTTTCGCCCCATCCAATACAATGTGCGTTCATATCACCCAATATCAATACTGGAGATGATAGGAGGGAGACTGCGCTCCAAAAATGTCGACGATTAATAGAGGCATTTGGAGGAATGTACACTGAAGCTATGCAAAGATCTTTATTCTTCACATTTACTTGGCATGCGACGATTTCTAAGCCGGGAACAGTCGGAATGGGAATTCTGTAGAAGGAGTAGCATTTTTTGATCCCCAAAAGAATGCCACCATAGTGATCATCCCGATCTTGGCGAATAATGTTAAAATCGTGGAAGTTGATTTCATCTTCAGAAGAAAGCCATGTTTCACAGAGTGCAAATATATCGCAATCGGAATTGCGAATCAAAAACTTGAACACGTCTAATTTATTTTTAAGACTATGACAGTTCCACTGCAGCACAGTGATTGTATCTTGTGTAATAGCCGTATTATCCATCGAAAGATACAATTCCTGCAAGAAGGGGCCATGAAACAGTCAATTGCTTCAGATAACTTTCCACTGTTGGTATAAAGAGGTCAATGATTGGCCTCAATGAAATCGGAATATTGAATAAATTCAAAAAAACGGTCCACAAGGTCCTTAAAGGAGATCAACCCTTGCTTGGACGGAATTCTTTTTCTAGAAGTGCGAGTAACATTCCTTTTTCGTTGATAGTCCTAATCGGATGTTTCTTTGAAACATCGGTTTTTGGCAATGGCGGGAATGTCTTGCTGCAACTAGGATCTAAAGGAGCAGTGAAGACAGGTTGCTTCGGGATTTTAAATAACCCCCATTGCCTTCAGATTTTGGCAAGCTTTTATGGATGACTTTTGATTTCTTACGGCGCGATCCCGGGGAAGACGGTTGCTTCCTCTTTTCGGGCACGTGTACCTCCGCAGAATCATCCATGTCGGCTACATCAGAGTCCAATTCGTCAATGGAAATGGAATCGTAGTAATCACTTACTTGAATGGTAGCTGAAATAGCGATGACTTTCGAAGCATTTAGCACAACGTGGTTTGTTGTCACAAAACTCGGCAGTGTGACCAAGTTGTTTACAATTGGTACAATTAAATACCCTTGGCACAAGAAGACGCACCGGAAACAACATATTTTCTATATCGACATATTTTGGGAGCATCGAACCGGCGAATGTCACCCGAAGAGAGCCTGACTTAGAATATACCTTTTTACCATCTACCGTGGTTGCTGAATGCAATTTCTTGCGGTCCAGAATATCCACGGTAGATTGCAGGGCATTCTTTAGGCGACCTTTCCCTGCAAGCACATCCTTACAAGTCAGGCTCGCTGCGTTGATTACACCTTCTATCTCGACCTCCCGCGAGGGGACATAAACTAAATATTCAATATTGTACGCCTTGTCTTTCGCAATTTCATTCGCCACCTGGTATGTAGGTGCGGTGATGCGTAATTTGTTTCTGTTGATTTGACTGAATTCAAGCTTCGTAAAACGACGCGTCAAATCTCGTTTTATGCCCAGGAAATCTAGGCTCTTCACTTTCTGCCGAAAGTAAACAACCCAAGGCCCAGGCGAAGCCGCATGGTACAATCGTGTGCGAGTACTATCTTTTGGAGGCCCATTGCCTCCTACTGTCTCTGCCTCCATTCTCACCTCGCAAGGTGGAAGGATAATTATTGCTTATGCTAACTTACAACTAATAGATTATTAGAAAAAAAAATATCAAGAAAAAAAAACTAATTCAAATTGTTTCTATTAGTTCCGCTCTTTGACGGGAGAACAATAAAGCAATCTCTTCCACTTATCTGCGCCTGCTGCTGTAGGTAGCAGCAGTTACAATAGCCTGCTTCACTGGCGTCGCCAGAAGCAGCTACTTCCCTCGCCGACAGCGATCGCCTTGGATCCGTAGGTAGGAATAGCACCACACAATACTTGCACAACTAATTTTATTTGCTAACTATCTAATACATGCATTCATCTCTTAGACTAGGTGTTCCGTGTTTTCTTAACACTATCATCCTTATTTGCTATGTTATATTTTTAGTTATTATTTATACATTTCAATTGCCTCTGGCAGTTAGAATATTTCCTCTGGTTGAATTGAACCATGTAGGAATTACAATGTTTTCAACTTAAACTAATCTTAACCTATTTTATACTAAGGGTACAAGGAGTAAATCGTTGCAATAGAAGATTGCAACGATTTTTTGTCTAAAATTGGAAATTATTTTGTTGGACATTTGTTGCAATGTCTCAATATTAGAAATTCTATGAAGTTCATTGGTACTATACCACGGAGGCAACTTCAGAATCATTTTCAGAATTTGAATAGCGTTAAATTTAGGGTAGCCACGATTGTGGTAAATTTTTGAATGTGAATGAAGGAAGTGATTGTACATCGAAGGAGCAATGAAGTTTTGAACCGAGGAAACGTGTGAACAATCGAGATGGGAATCAACCAGATACAGTGGCCACAATCAATATAACCACTACATACATGTCGCTAACGGAATAAAAATGAACAATTTGGTGAGCCAATTCCTTTTATCATTATACTGCGGAGCCTTGTTAATTCTATAGAAATTTAATTTTATGAGAAAAATACTTTTTTATAAATTATATACACCCGGTGAAATGACAAGAGTGATATGATAAAAACGGGTTTCAGCTACATACAAATATTAGAAAACAATTAAAATCCAATTATGAATTATTTTCTTTAGAAATTAAAACAAAATCTTTAAACGATTTTCACGGTGCTATGTGTAGACTATCCAAGCGAGCTTCTTATCACCGAGGACATTTATAGTGACCCAAAGAGTGACGAACGCGTGTTTTAAAAGAAGCCAAAAGTCGATGTGATGAGTTTTCTGAAGTGAAGTGGTTTTCAAAACCAATCACTTAGCTCATACAGCTGTCATAATATCTGTCTGATTCCACTATACTGCAGATTAGACTCTATTTCTGGATATCTGAAATTTTTTATTTTTCTGATAATCGAATTTTCCGGATGTTTTGAAAAGCTTCAATTTTAATTTGATTTCAATTATCGGATGTTTGGATGTAACACAGGTTAAAAAAAAAGGTTTGGTAACATATTTAAATAGAATCCATCCACGCTGTAGATTCCATGGACGAGCGGAGACACGGTTGAGCCATTTTGTTTTATTGTGTTTTTCTGTTTTTTTTTCACAGTGTACCACGCGACTACGACGTCCGGGTCTTAAATTGCACTCGTGACGTCATGCTCGTTTGGCTACACTAACTGACAGTTCGTTTGGCTACACTAGCCTTCACCACAGATCGTCTTTGGAGTATATAGTGTTTATACTTCATAGTGACTATACGGATACGTGTTCCGACCTCGACAGTGGAACCATCTTCAATGCGCCGTACTTGATTCGATTAAAATCAAGTCAGATATAAGGCACTAAGAACGGCATTTTTGTGGTAAGGTCGAGATACGTGATCGGAGAATAGAATTGGGTGGAGTAGTGTTATATCTCTTCTAACGATAGGAGAAAAATACGGCGTATTGCCGGAGTTAGTTTCAATTCATGCTGCCTTCAAGAGATATACTTCCTGAAAAAAAAATCTCTGGAAATCTGGGCTCTGAAAATAGATTTCCAAACATTTCCCAAACAAAATAGGTCAAATCAAAAAGCGGGTGACCAGAAAATACAACGAAGATTTGATTTATTTATTTCTCTGCTAGCTCAAGACTACTGTCTTTTTAATGCTACATGTTTTTGCGATACAGGGAAGCATCACTTATTATAATATCTATTGAAACGCTTTGATAAAACGTTCAATTAATGTCTAATTAAAATACTCTTCACAGCGCCTGAACACAAATATTCTGGTTTTTTATACAAACCGGTAGTGAACTCAATAGGCAATTCTACAAATCCATACATTAACTGATACACAAGAAAATATCAGATCAGTTGTTCCCTATATAGAAATGCTAGTTTTCTTTATTCAGATTCTTTTAACAATTTTCACTTAAAAACCTATATATCAAATTGTTTCATGAAAAACAGAGTAGAACATGAAATGACAAATATAGGATAGAATAATAGTTCTGAACATAGAGTGTACTGGCATCGTACTACTTTTCCATGCTACAAAAAATCTAGTGTACGTTTTCAACCCGTGATTTATATGTTTAAAATATTGCAGGCCAGTTTCTTTCCAGAGATTATATTTAAACAAATTGAACAATCAATGTAATTGTGGGAACTTCTGGTGCGCAGAACGATCCCACGATCCCCTAAATATTTTGTTCTACGTTGTGCGAATGAGTGAATTAATCAACAAATACAGAACGATCATGCGATCTTCGAAATATTTTGTTCTGTTTTGTGTGGGTGAATAAATTATTGAGCAAATGAAACATTAGTGCGCGTCCGATCGGGTTTCCTCTAATGAGCAGAACGATCGCGCGATCATTGATATATTTGGCTCTGCGTTGTGCGGGTGATTAAATTAATTAACAAATGAAAAATTAGTGCGTGTTCTGTCGTTTTTTCTATTAGTACGCAGAGTGATCGCGCGATCATCGATATATTTTGTTCTGCTAAGTGCGGTCGATAAGTCAATTAACTAGTGTGCGTTCGATTGTGTTTTTTGTTTAAACTTCGTCAAACTACACGTTACACACGGCAAACCGTTTACCAAAACGAACCCTGCTACACATCCTACCCCATATATCCAACATCCCAGTGATTTCTCGTGGATGACTCGTCGGCTTCCATCAAAGCGAGTATCACGTCATCATTTTCCTACCTGTTCCCCAATTGACCTGCATTCGGACACGGCCGACGCTGGTATTGCTTGATTTTGGGTCACCAGTTTTTACACATTGAAGATGATGTTAGTCCCAAACATCATCTGTTGGTTCTCTGTGTAACTTCAGCTGACCGGGCAATAACGGAGTAGCAACCGTGGGCGGTCAATCATGCTCATGCTCATGCTCAAATGCCATTATAAATGCCATATTAAATGTAAACTTTGACATCAATCAACTCAGTATCATGTGATATAGTTCGTAGATAATACTCTTTGAAACTAGTGCTAGTGAAGGACACATAGAGACGATTGTGGCTACCTTCAATGACTTCCATGAAAAGTTAAAATTCACGGTAGAAAAAGAAGAGAACCACAAACTGAAATTTCTCGATATGACACTACACCGAGTACAGACAAAAATTCACAAAACATGGACACCGAAACAATCCAATGGAAGGTATCTGGATTTCAACTCAGAGAGCCCATTCCAGCATAAACGCAACACGGCGATCGCATTAATCGATCGAGCAATTAAACTCACCGATGCCGATGAAAGACACAACACTATCACCATTGTAAAGCACATTTTGTTAATTAATCATTATCCAATATGGTTTATTAACCAATTGCTTAAACAACGAACACATCAACATTACAACTCCCTACAAACAATCGATAACACGGGAAAGGAAAAAAAAAATTTTTGTCAACACCCTACTTACCATGCTTGAGTGAAAAACTCGCAAAAATACTCAACAAACAGAACATAACACTAGCACACAAACCACGAAACAAAATCTAAGACACCGTTTTTTCCCGTCTGAAGGACCCTATCCCCAAAGGAAAAACCAAAAATGTTGTGTATGGCATTCCGTGCGGTACCGATGATGGGAAAATCTATGTGGGACAGACAGGCAGAATGCTGGACACAAGACTCAACGAACACCAGAACAACATGAAGAAAAAGGAGGCAAAAACGGGTCTAACACAACATTTCCTGGAAGAAGGACATAACTTTAACTTCAACAAAACCGAAATTCTAGAGAGGATCGAAAACCAGGAGAGCAGACTAATAGCAGAGGCTTTCCATATCAAGCTAATTGGTGACGACAGAACCGTCAACATGCAGCGTGAATGTGGTGGAATTAATTCTGCATACAATGGCCTAGTGTGCAAAATACGATCACTCAGAACACATACAACACGAAGAGAAGATGGGTGACGTCACGCAGAACATCGTGTGGGATGCAGAAATTTAGGGGGGTTTTTAGTTTGAAAACCACACTGGTGGTGAACGTTTGATCAATTGCAAGTGGGTGAAGAAAATTGTACTTTGTATTTTTTAAATGAAAATTGTTAACCATGTTTCAATAAATTTTAGATCTGATGATGGCTGAAAAGCAGTAGGCCGAAACGTTATGCAAAATTATGCAAAGTGTGTGTTTAGTTTTCACCGAAAAATATCAACAAATTAACGATATACTCTTTGAAACTAGTTAAGATTAAACATAAATTTAATTTCCAGTTTTATTTTTTTGCGTCATGAAGCATGGAGCTCATGCTGGAGAAAATGCTCGGGAATACAACCGACATTTCCAGGATACTTTTCAATACTGGCTGTGCATGTGCTAAGACAAGACAAGACAAGACAATGAAGCATGGAGCTCATGCTGGATTGATCGAAATTCGTGTTAGTAATAAGGGAAAAGACGTATTACCGGAAAACAGACAAATTCGCGGATCAAAAAAGTAAAAGTTTGTTGTTACGACGAAGTGAATCAAGTGGCAGCCCATCTTGCTGCACTCAATTCAACATTCATTAACGCGCGGCAAATATCAGAAGTCATGGCTAACCTTTGATTCGCACAAGTCATTGCCGCAAGTAGGCGCAGGCAATAAATGCGACACCAGCGTTGAAATATCTCCACATCTATTAGCTTATGATGATACACGGTTTCTAATTATTCTTTGTATAACCATTGGTTATACAAAGAATAAATAGAAACCTTGTAGTGATTGGGTCACTTTGTCGTTCACATTACAGATATTACAAGCGTTCCAAAGAATTCATCTAAAATCCGGCACTCATGATCTTAAAGTACTGCTTCTAACGGGTTTACTGTTGGCTCGTAGACCCATGATGTTATATACCAACTTAGCTCAACGAACTTAGCAAATGTCTGTCTGGCCGTGTGTATGTGTTGTGTATATATGTGTATTCGACGGGGGAATCTAGTTGATCACTCTTGAATTTTATAACGATCGGTCATTGCGTTTAAAGGTTATAAAGAAAATGGTGTTTAAGCCATACAAGGTTGATGTATTGCGTTACATCCAAGAAAGTTGATTCGCCGTAAGGTAGGCAATTATTATTGATATCGCGATAAGTCGAAATCAAATGGTTACATCAGGAAAGGCATTACATCAGAAAGGCATAGAACAACTCAAATTTTGAGAAGACGTCACTTACAGTTGGTTATACTTATTTCATAAATCTATGCGACTTTGGCACGGCAAATGCTGGGTAAAGCGTACCATTGGTACTTCGCGTACCTGAAGGAATAAAATAGACCCCATCTCGCGGTCCTTAGCCTCTTACCCAGCAACTCCTATCCCTACCTCCCCGCGGTGCTGGCCGGGATACGAGCAACCTTAGGGAAGATCGGGTAACCAACCCCGGTGGGAACTATGGTCGTATGCTGACAGGGAAGGGGAGGTTTGGATTAATCTTATTGAGCGTTTGTTCTCCATGTCAGGATCGGCTCACAACAGCGTCTGTTCTCCATGTTAGGGGCGGCTGAACATAGTCCGAGTGCCAGCGAGGGACTCTAAGTGAAACTGTGCACCATGGTCCACCGGAAATAAGGAGGAATGGTCCTCCGGAAATTCAGGGGGTTTGGTGTCAGGCCCTGCAAGCCAGCCTTTAAAAAATCATAAGCAACGAACAATCAACAAGAGAGTACGGACCGGAACCATCGGCGAAGACCACTGCGACGAAAAGGGACTAGCGATTGGAAACTCGGTTCGTGGAACTGCAAATCTCTCAACTTCATCGGTAGCACACGCATACTCGCCGATGTACTCAAGGACCGTGGATTCGGCATCGTAGCGCTGCAGGAGGTTTGTTGGAAGGGATCAATGGTGCGAACGTTTAGAGGTAATCATACCATCTACCAGAGCTGCGGCAACACACATGAGCTGGGAACAGCTTTCATAGTAATGGGCGATATGCAAAGGCGCGTGATCGGGTGGTGGCCGATCAATGAAAGAATGTGCAGGTTGAGGATCAAAGGCCGGTTCTTCAACTTCAGCATAATCAACGTCCATAGCCCACACTCCGGAAGCACTGATGATGATAAGGACGCATTCTACGCGCAGCTGGAACGTGAGTACGACAGCTGCCCAATCCACGACGTCAAAGTCATCATAGGAGGATATTTAAACGCTCAGGTTGGCCAAGAAAAGGAGTTTAGACCGACTATTGAAAATTCAGCGCCCACCGGCTGAAAAACGGAAACGGCCTACGACAAATTTATTGATTCCGCTGCCTCCAAGAATATGGCCATTCGTAGCACCTACTTCCAACACAGCCTCCTGTATCGGTACACCTGGAGATCACCACTGCAGACAGAATCACAAATCGACCACGTTCTGATTGATGGACGGCACTTCTCCGACATTATCGACGTCAGGACATATCGTGGCGCTAACATCGACTCTGACCACTATCTGGTGATGGTTAAACTGCGCCCAAAACTATCCGTCATCAACAATGTTCGGTACCGACGACCGCCGCGGTACGACCTAGAGCGACTGAAGCAACCTGATGTCGCCACTGCATACGCGCAGCATCTCGAGGCAGCGTTGCCGGAAGAGGTGAGCTCGATGGGGCCCCTCTTGAGGACTGCTGGAGTACAGTCAAAGCAGCCATTAACGACGCAGCGGAGAACAACGTCGGGTATATGGGTCGAAGTCGACGGAACGATTGGTTCGACGAAGAGTGCAGACAGATTCTGGAGGAGAAGGACGCAGCGCGGGCGGTCGCGCTGCAGCAAGGTACCCGGCAGAACGTGGAACGTTATAGACGAAAGCGGAGACAGCAGACCCGCCTTTTTCAGGAGAAGAAACGCCGCCTGGAAGAAGCGGAGTGCGAGGAGATGGAACAGCTGTGCCGTTCTCAAGATACACGCAAGTTCTATCAGAAGCTCAACGCATCCTGCAAAGGCTTCGTGCCGCGAGCCGAAATGTGCCGGGATAAGGATGGGAGCATCTTGACGGACGAACGTGTGGTGATCGAAAGGTGGAAGCAGCACTACGAGGAACATCTGAATGGCGCTGATAGTACAGGTAGTGAAAGTCAAGGCAGCGGAGGAGATGACTACGTCAGTTCAGCGGACGATGGAAGCCAACCAGCCCCCACCTTGAGGGAAGTTAAAGATGCCATTCAACAGCTAAAGACCAATAAAGCAGCTGGTAAGGATGGTATCGGAGCTGAGCTCATCAAGATGGGACCGGAAAAGCTGGCCACTTGCCTGCACAAACTGATAGTCAGAATCTGGGAAACCGAACAGCTACCGGAGGAGTGGAAGGAAGGGGTTATAAGCCCCATCTACAAGAAAGGCGACAAACTGGAGTGTGAGAACTTTCGAGCGATCACTATCCTTAATGCCGCCTACAAAGTAATATCCCAGATCAGTTATTAAGCCGGCTTCGTTGACGGCCGCTCGACAACGGACCAGATCTTTACTGTACGGCAAATCCTTCAAAAATGCCGTGAATACCGAGTCCCAACGCACCATCTGTTCGTTGATTTCAAGGCGGCATACGACAGTATAGACCGCGTAGAGCTATGGAAAATTAGCTGGGAAGCTTACCAGACTGATCAAAGCAACGGTGGATGATGTGCAAAACTGTGTGAAGATTTCGGGTGAACACTCCAGTTCGTTCGAATCGCGCCGGGGACTAAGACAAGGTGATGGACTTTCGTGCCTGTTGTTCAACATTGCGCTAGAAGGTGTCATGCGGAGAGCCGGGTGTAACAGCCGAGGTACGATTTTCAACAGATCCAGTCAATTTATTTGCTTCGCGGATGACATGGACATTGTCGACCGAACATTTGCAAAGGTGGCAGAACTGTACACCCGCCTGAAACGTGAAGCAACAAAAGTTGGACTGGTGGTGAATGCGTCAAAGACAAAGTACATGCTTGTGGGCGGAACCGAGCGCGACAGGGCCCGCCTGGGAAGCAGTGTTACGATTGACGGGGATACCTTCGAGGTGGTCGAGGAATTCGTCTACCTCGGATCCTTGCTAACGGCTGACAACAACGTTAGTCGTGAAATACGAAGGCGCATCATCTGTGGAAGTCGGGCCTACTACGGGCTCCAGAAGAAACTGCGGTCGAAAAAGATTCGCCACCGCACCAAATGTGTACAAGACGCTAATAAGACCGGTTGTCCTCTACGGACATGAAACATGGACAATGCTCGAGGAGGACTTGCAAGCACTCGGAATATTCGAGAGACGGGTGCTTAGGACCATCTTTGGCGGTGTGCAAGAAGACGGTGTGTGGCGGCGAAGAATGAACCATGAGCTCGCCCAACTCTACGGCGAACCCAGTATCCAGAAGGTAGCTAAAGCCGGAAGGGTACGATGGGCAGGACATGTTGCATGAATGCCGGACAGCAACCCTGCAAAGATGGTGTTCGCTTCCGACCCGACAGGTACGAGACGGCGTGGAGCGCAGCGAGCGAGATGGGCAGATCAGGTGCAGAACGACTTGGCGAGCGTGGGGCGTATCCGAGGATGGAGAGATGCGGCCTCGAACCGTGCATTGTGGCGTCAAATTGTTGATTCAGTGTTATCTGTTTAGATGCTAACTAAATAAATGAATGAATGCGACTTTTTGACGATAAAATCGGATGAGTATAAGAGTCAAAAAATATTATTTTAGCCATAACTTCTGATTCCGAATAAAATCGATTATAAAATGTAATAATACAAGCAGGGCTGACAATAGTCATTCTCGTCGTAGGAAGAAAGCGTAAAAATATAGTCTTCGTCATTACATCGCACGACGCAACACCTTTTCGGATTCTTCGTGATCGATCGTATATTGGTTTCACATATAATGAAGCTTCAAAACTCAAAAATATTTGTATGTACTCATCACGAAATTGACAAAAATGTGCCTGTTTTAATGCAGATTTCATATATCAAATGAATAATTTTCAGTCGACCAAAAACAACTTCTTCTCTACAAAGTTTAGATGCCTATTTCGAAACCTTTTGTAATAAATTAAACCGATTTCGTTGAACGCATCATCGAAAAATCCAGCAGAAAAATCCAAAAGTTCCACTCGTCCCGCTGCATAGTTCACACTTCATCACCTCAAACTCTTGAAGCGTGGCGCCTGAAATAACATTAAACTTTTCCACACTTTGGCTGCCACTTTCACCAGCTTCCGACCGTCATAGTTAGCTTCCGAACCAGTAACCAGCTGCAGCGTTCGCATTCTCTCCCCCTCCGTAAAATTTGGTGATCCGTGAAATTGTCACTGCGACTCCCGAGCAATTTCGATCACATGCTTCCACACCAAACCAGACTCCAGACTCTGACTCCAACTCCAACGGGCGATGATGGCATTAAGAGTGGGAAACATTGTTCACGGAGCAATGCGGAAGAAAAAAGAATTCGGGAACAAAAATTGGCAGACTAGGACTCTTGCTTACTTCCGGTTGCTCGAAAGTTTTCTTCGCGGCCTTTGTTCAATTCACTATTACCGCTGTCAAGCAGACTTACTTGTACCTACCTTATGCCTACACATGGTTGAGCCACCCACCCACCTTCCTGTCATTTTTTGTCTGCTTTGTGTAGAACAGTGCGTCGGGAAATTGAGAATTTTCCGCACTGTAATGCGATAAGTGTGTAATATTAATGGGAAAACTTTGCCACTTAATTCTAGGCTGGCTTTTTGCCTTCCGGCTAGTTGGCGACAGGCATCTCACCCAAGCAAGGAAGTAGGTGCGGGATGTGATTTTTATTCGTTGATTGGGAAATTCGTTTCGATGCTTTGTCGATTCGATTAACAGATTTGGTTATGAGTAATTCTAAGCTCATGTATAGAATGAGAGAAAAACAAATACTAGGTATTTCAAAACAATTCTAGACCAACATTTGAAAAGGGCTTAACCGCCAAAATTTATTCCTTCTGATTCTTCGTCTACATATAAAGCTATATACACACTTAACTCATTTCACAGTATTCGGTAAATTTTACCGAAATCTCAACAGCAGAACTGTTCGGTAATTATTTTACAGTTTTTTTGTAATTTTTTTCATTGTTGAACTGTCAAAATCACCGAAAATCAGTAAAATTATTTACCGAATAGTTCTGCCGAATTCAGCGATTTATTTTGTGTGTATGTAGACGAGGAATCAGAAGGAATAAATTTTGGCTGTTACGCCCTTTTCAAATGTTGATCTAGAATTATCAACCATAGTTTTCACAATATCACAACTCACCTCAATCACGACCGTTTACATATCACGCGTAATCAAACGACCAAGTGGAGGAGAAGTATGAAATCCTTACTTTCTATTTAGCGGCTTATCCTTAACCCTAGTAGTAGCAAAGTTTAATTGCATCGTTTTGTATAAAACAAAATACTGTTTAAAACTGATTTTTGTTCAAAAAATAGATTATATACTTATATATTATAATATATATTATATATATATATATATATATATATATATATATATATATATATATATATATATATTATATAATATATTATATATATATAATATATTATAATATTATATACTATATTATATATATTATATACTTGGTTACATACCTTTCACTGACACGCCCTTTGCATTTTTAAGGGACACTTTAGGTTAAATTTGAGTAGTTATTATATTGCTATCCTGCGTACTTACCACTGGAAAAATTACAAAAATGAGAAAAAATGCGTTTCAGTGTTCTTTGTCTTCGAGTGGTATTGATATGGGTACATGCATGGGCGTAGCCAGGATTTCGAGCAGGGGGGCAACTTTCTGGGTCTTCTAATTCGTAGTTTTATAGTGGTTTTATGAAAACACATGAATATTAGTGCTTGGCACTACTTCCTTCTATGTTCCAAAAACTTTGAAACGAAATCCACAACCAACAGTAAAGGCTGGATCACAATAGCACTTTGCGCTGGGCGTTGAAGTCAGCGTTTTGTACTAGAACGCAACGCTAATAAACGTGACGCATTCATGCCCACAATGCAACGTTCGCGTTGTGCGTTTATTAAACAAAACAATAATGATATTTGAATTTCTAAATTTCTAATCCACTCTGAAATAATATTTATTATCAAATAGGCAGAAAAAAACAACATGCAAGTTCCTCCAGGAATTCCTTCGACAATTGCTCATGTCATTCTAACCGAAGTTCTATCAGGAATTCTTTCAGAATGCCTCCAGCAACTTCTTCGGCAATGTCTTCAGGAATTTCACCGGGAATTAATCCAAAAATTTCACTATTGTTTACTCGAAGAAATCTTCCACGAGCTCCTTTATAAGTTCTGCAGGGAATTCTTCCGATAATTCTTCGTGCTGTTTCTCATAAAAATTTCTGAAAAATTGCACCGTGATGTTCCTAAGAATATTCCGTGGAAATTCCGCAGAACTGCCAGTAAACATTCCTGAGAATTTCGCAAAAAATCTTCGAATTTCTTGTGTAAATTCCATAAAATTTTCCCTGAAAGTTTCAAATAATTTCTTGTGAAAATTTCAAAGAATTTCTCCTGGAATTCC
This sequence comes from Armigeres subalbatus, assembly GCF_024139115.2. Taxonomy (NCBI): domain Eukaryota; kingdom Metazoa; phylum Arthropoda; class Insecta; order Diptera; family Culicidae; genus Armigeres; species Armigeres subalbatus. The sequence continues at coordinate 361,438,892 of NC_085140.1, read as the reverse complement.
ACCGAACATTTATACAGAAGTTATACCGAAAATGAAATTCTCGGAGGAATTCCTAGATTAATTCCCAAAGTAATCCGGTGAAACATAAAAAAAAAACTCCAAAAACTCCTCCGGGAATTCTTCCACGAGTTCCACCGGCAGTTCCTCCAAGAGTTCCTCCAGGATTTCCTTCGAGAATTATTCCAGTAGTTCTATTGGCAGTTCCTACGGGGGTTCCTCTGAAAATTCTTCCGGGAAATTCTCCATTCAGGCTTTCTTTCTGGAATTCATGTAGTTTTCTTCAGGAATTTATATAGAAATTCACCCAGAAGCTCCTCAGGGAATTCTCCGGGATGTCCTCTGACGATGACGATGGTCCAGCTATATACCCCTACAAAGGTTTCAGCTAGACAAGATTTGTCTATAAGATGCCTTTTCCACGATTTTTTCCGAGGATTCTTCTGATAGTTTCACTGGCATTTCCTCCGGGGGTTCATTTGAAAATTCTCCCGGGAGTTTCTTCAGAAATTCCTCCGGAAGTTAGTACGAGAATTCCTTCGAGAGCTCTTTCGGGAATTTCACCAGTAGCTCTTCCAGGAACTCATTCAGGCTTTTTTCAGGAAATCATTTAGGCTTTCTTCAGAAATTTAAATGGAAATTCCTCCTGAAACTCTTCCGATAGTTTCTGTGGGAGTTCCTCCGGGAGGTCCTCTAGGAATTCTTCCAGGAGTTCCTCCTGAAATTCTTTCGAGAGCTCTTACGGGAGCTCCTCCGGCAGTTCCTTCGGGAACTCCTCCGGGAGATAGACCTCAGAAGAGAAATTTCCATAGTAATTTCCGGAGGTTTATCCGGAGGAATTCCCGTAGAAATTATCAGAGGAATTCTAAGTCGCTAAGTTAACTAAGTCCCATTTTATTAGGAAATGCTAACAAAATGAAACAATAAAACCGGACTTAGTTAACTCCTTGATAAAGGTACAATATATGTAACCGAAACGTCGGATAAAAACGTAAAACCCGTTTTTGAGCATAAGAAGACTGAATGCCATAACCTCGAATATTATTATTATCTTTATTTGGGAAGTTTCCAGTCCAAGGCTGGCTCACCTCGAATCCAGGAATTCCCTGTGAAGTTCCTGGAGGGATTCCCGGAGGAACTCTTGGTAAAACTCCTGGAGGAGATCCCGGAGGTACTCCCACAAGCACTTCCGGAGGAATTCCCACAAGGAAGTCCTGAAATAATTCTTGGAGAAGTTCTTGAAGGAATTTCCGGAGAAATATCAGAAGTAATTCCCGGATAAAATACCAGGAGGAAATAATGCCGAAATTCCCAGATGAAATCCTGAAAGTATTCCCAGATGAATTACTGATGAAATTATTGGATGCATTCCCGGGCGTTTGTTCTGAAGAAATTCTTGGAAGAACTCAATGGAAGATGTCCTGGAGGAACTCTCAAATTAATTTCCGAATAAAATTCTGGAGTATATTCCGAGTTAAGTCCGGAAAGAATTCTAGGACAATACTGCGAAAAAATTCCCGAAGTAATTCCTGAGGGAATTCCAGGAGAAGTACATGAAGGAATTCCCGGAAAAATACCTGGAAGAATTTCCGGGGAAATACTTGGACGAACTCCTGGAGAAATTCTCAAAGAAATTTGTAGAGGAATTCTTGAAGGATATTCTGAAGTAATTGCGAAAAGAATCCTAGAATGAAATCTTAGAGGATTTCGCTATTAAGTTTATGGCGGAGAAATTAAAGGAAGATCTTCTGGAGAAATGCCTGTAGAAGTTCCTTGAAGAATTTCCGAAGGAATTTCTGATAGATTTACAAGTGAAATTATGGAGCGAAATCGGAGAATTTCTGTTATTAGTTTTTGAAGAAACTTCTGGTGGAATTTCGGGAGGAAATTCCGTATGTATTCTTGAAGGATCTCTCGAATACATTCCAGAAGAAATGCCGGAGATTTTGCTGGAAGAATAGCCAAAGAAATGTCTAGAAGTAAAACTAAGAAAGAAGTAAAAAATCTTCAAGAAATTTCCTCATGAATTCCCTAAAAAAAATTTAGTGAGGGGTTTCTAGATAAAAAGGAATTACAATTACATGAGAAGGATTTTCGAACGATTTTCAAAAGGAATTTGTGGATAACTTCCCGGAGGAATTAAGAAGTTCCCAGGGGAGCTTCTAGAAGGATTTTAAGGAGAATTTATGACCCCGAAATGTTTCGAGTTGTTTTGAACTTTCATATGTATTATGGATCCTGGACACCCTAATATTTTTTTTGGAATCTTTTGAATTTCAACCACCTATTTCTGAATATGATTATTTGTAAAGTGCACATGTTAAGGGAATTCATTCCAGTCCCCGTTCAATCCTACCATCATTTAGGGGGGGGGGGGGGGGGGGGGCTGCCCCCCTCTGGCTACGCCCATGGGTACATGTACATTAATTCAAGGAGCAGTCACTAAAAAAGCTAAAGAAACTCTGAGTGATTCATCTAGCATTGTGGATGCCTTTCTCGAGCATTGGACATACTAAACACTTGAGTGAGAATTTCTTTGGTTGTTTTTGTGTATAAAAAGCGTATTTTGGTCAAAAGTTCTGACCCCATAGTCCAATCAAGCCCATTTTCAATACACAGAGCAAAAAAAGTTGGGATTTCAACATTTTCTAATTTTTATTTTGAAAGTGAGACAAATTTGGTATTTTTCAGTGCTAAAATCTTGAATCAAATGCTAAATGGTTAATCTGAAGGTTTATTTTTCTCAATGTAAAATTGTGATTTTCACAGCGGGAATTCTCATATTTTTTTTTCAAAGTCATCAAACTAACTTGTATATTTCATATTTCTGACAACACTAACAACAAAAACATAATTTGTCTGGCAGCCTGTGACGATCTATCAACACTGATAATTTGCAGAAAAATTGAAAAATAAAGGGCACCATGTCCGGAACGAAATTTTCAATGTAATGAGCACCAATTGGCTTTCTAGGCCGGAGTTCGCTTTTTGAGGTCCAGTTTGCCAAAAAGCTGACCACGTAACACGAGCACGAGCAAGAAGAACCGAATCCTTGTTTCGGTCTTGATTGGCAGATCAGCGAGCTGCGGTAAACCCGGCAGGGAATCGAATCTCAAGGGGGTGAAATTAGTGTGGGCGGCAAGAGCACAACGCGGACGAGGCTACAGTTGCTTCGAGACGGGAGCCCCGGAGTGCAAGTAGCTGGAGACCGGGAGAAACTCAGAGACGTCGGCAACGGAAACGGCAGGACCTAGTCCCTCGGAGGGATCCCATCCAGCATCCCGGTCGCGCTGGACGGCCAGAAGGGTCCCCAGCGGAGGGACTGGTATTTGTGTGCAAAGTTGCTGAGCGGCTTACGAGGATTGAGAAAGCATGAATATCGCTGTGCGAAAAACTTTATGGGGACGCCCCGTAGAGTCGAACCGTGAGTAGAAATTAAGAAATATTCGTTAGCCATAAAGCTTAAGTCTAAAAAGGAATGTTAGGGGAAAGGATAGGAGAGATAGGTGAGGAAGAGAAAATGTTTTAATAAACTCCTACCCATGTAAGCATTCCAGATTTGTGGCTAAATTAAATTTATTGGTGCTCTAGCCCTCCAGTTTGTTGCTTTTTTGATCCGCTTTGGGTAGTTCTGCTCTACCGCTACCGGAAACTCGCAATACTGGCGCTCAACTGAAAATCCACAATTAAAACTACCGTTTAGCGAAAATTTTTGTGGAAACTCATATGTGAATATGTACGTTATGTGGAAGATATTGATTTGGAAAATGTATTGGAAGTAACCACTTTCCCTTCGATGGGACTCGAACCCATGACCCTACAGTATGGGTTCGAGTCCCATCGAAGGGATAGTGGTTACCTCCAATACATTTTCCAAATCAATATCTTCCACATAACGTACATATTCACATATGAGTTTCCATAACATTGTAAATCAACGTCCAAGTCGGGTGGTTTAATCCCCGGAAATAGGCAATTAACTTTGATTGAACTGAAAAATTTTGGTTTGTTTAGTTATATTTTGACTTAGTGTTTTGGTTATCCGGCCTACGATAGTCAAATTTTGCTTTAACTCTACGCTTTATTATCGATATGGATTACACGAATTTGACCAACGAAGAGGTGACCTACGAGTTAGTTTTACGCCACGTAGTTTACCTAGGTCCACTCATCCATCGAGGAAAAATCCTCCGTCTCAAGGCAATCTTTCATGAGGAGACCTTGAGCTTGAGATTTAGAATCAACCGCCAGAAATAAATTCGTTTTCGTGCGGAAACGAACGCGGACAACTATTTTCAAGTTCGTTCCAAGCACACGATCATGAGAACGGAAGACAAGCAAATACAAACCGACGAAGCAACACACCACCACCTCCATACCGTTCGAGAGATCGTGCAGCCTGTGCAGCCCGGAAAGGACTAGAAGCAAGAATTAGAGAGCTGCACGACAGGGAACATCGTATTCGAGAGGAGTACTGCAGAAAGCGGTCTCATTCGTCGAAGAACAACCACGACCAGTACGAGAAGAAGAAAGAAGACTGCAGAAAGCGGTGCACAATTGGTCTTTCAAGTTTCGAGGGGACAAGAAATGCATCTCTCAACGTTTTTCTGGACCAGGAGGACACGTTCGCGAGGTCGGAGGGCATGAGTGATGCTACACTGCTGAGTTCCATCAAGCATCTGCTGCAGGAAAACGCAATCGACTGGTATGCTCGAGCTACTTCACAGCGACTGCTACGGACATGGAATGACTTCAAGCGGGAAATCCGAAGAGAATTCTTGCCCAGTGGCTATTCGCAGATTCTTCGTCTGGAGGCTAGCTTCAGATTCCAAGGAAGGGAAGAATTGTTCGCGAAATACTTTCGTGACATTTCTGCGCTTTTTCGCTTTGCGGAACCGCCCATTCCGGAGGAAGAAAACTTTTTTCGGGTGAAGAAGAACATGAACGAAAACTATGCAGCTATCGTGACGGCAGCAAGGTCGCGTTCACTGGAGGAAATGGTTGAAGTTTGCACCGGATACGACGAAACACGAATGCACTTGAACAGACAGCACCGAATTCTAATTCTGCACAGTGCACTTCTGGAACCGAACTTTGCGACGCCGGTAACCGTCAACAGGGTGACAACGCTTCCTCAGCAACAACAACCACACCGTTACAACATAGTTCACGCGGTAGAAGTAGAGGAAAACAGTCCGCGATATGAAACAGAGGAAGAGGAAGCACGCGATACCTGGCAGCATGGCATCGACGAACTTGTAGAGCAGGTCAATGCGCTGAAGCTGATAAGCATATGCGGTATTTCGAAAAATTTCGTTTCAGGTGGTTCGAAACGAAATTCCGCGGAATTTCGCGAAATTTGAACCAGGCGAAATCAGGGGTGACATTGCGCATCTCGAATCGAATCACTCGATTCGTACGTTTTTACATTCGTTTCGAAAAAATTGCGGCATTATGTATTTCGTTCGACTTCATTCAGTTGCAGTACAAGATTTCGAATGGTGCTGTACTAGCTCAATCGAGTATGTTCTGTCAAACGAAATGTAAACAGAGAGAATAAGAGATAGCTGTCTCCGTGTTTATTATGCCGCCCGCTGGAGAGACAGCCTTCAGCGCATTGCGAATGTGAGTAAACAAAGAGAATAAGAGTAATTTCATCTGCGTGAAGCATGTTGCCTGTTGGAAAGGCATCCTTCAGGGCATGAATTGGCAGTTAATATATAAACAAGCAAATCGTGCTCAATAACTATAAAATCTATATTTTTTATTGAGCAGTTGAAACCGATTAAAACATTATGCCAATACGACATGTTTTATAAATTGAGATATAGTTACGACACAAATTATAAGTTTTATTATTAATTGCATATTATTCGGCAACTCGGCCGTACGTAAACCATTTTTTTGTTAAATGTCTGGGCTGTGCATATGCACAGCACATGTTTCTAAATGGACAAATTGATATGAAATTTGCGAAAAAGAATCCACGTGTCTTGTAGGGACTCGAACCCTCAACCTCCTACTTTCTAGATAGGCGTGATAACCCTACACAACAAGACCAATTGAAGGTCACGTTTGCGGAAAAGCCATCAGAATATGAGTACCAACTTCAACCACAATTAGCTCTTTTTTGCAAATTGAATATCTTTCGGATGCTTGATTTGTCCAATCTTCACATGTGCTTTACTGTTGTATATCCACAGTCAAGCGAGTGCACATTGTTTATTAATCGAGAGGATCACACTCTATGCCCCCAACAACGAGTTGGGCGGATTTGTGCCAAAGGCTTGCTTGGCTAAAGCATTTGATTAGTTTGATTGCTCTAATTGTAATCAAGTGTCGGTCTTCCACCGTCATTAGTCGTCTGAGTACCCGCAACCGCATGCGTAGAGCAATCAAACTCATCAAATGCTTTAGCATTTATTATATTTATTCGAGTTTATGCCACAGATCCAATTTTGAGCTAAATAATTTAAAGCTCAATAATACATTACTTTGATGTTTCCATGTGTTTTAGTTAAATGCACTTGGGTCATCTCTTGCGCGTTTTTTTATTTAACTCAACTATTTTTACGTAGATTTTGGATTATATACGTTTTTACGCAGATTTTCACCATAGATTTTTCACGCGGTTTATCGAAATCGTCAAGAAATACGTGAAAACTGCAAAAAAAAAAACGATTTAAGTTGAAGTCGTTTTTACGAGGATTTCGGGATAATTAGAGATTGCATATTGTCTGGAAATTATAAAAGTAGGTATACTAATGACATTCTTTTCTTCAAGATACAATAATGAAACATTTATACTCTTCCCGTAGAGTAATAAAAACAAATATAATGAAAAACTTTTAGCAAGAAATGACTCTCGAACAAAATTCGAAAGCTATAAAGGTGACGAGTGATTTTCATTCGACTTGAGTCGTTTTTCAGTGTGCTATCGAGTCTCCATAATGCCAAAACATCTCGTTATTCTTGTACCTCCTCGAGAATACTCGAACGATGAGTCGTTTTCGAGATCGAATCGAAAGCCGTAATGTCAAACATGTTCGACTCGACAGAATTACGTTCGAATCGAGATGCACAATGCCACCCCAGATTTCTTGATTTCGTTTCGTTTCGTAAAATTACAAAAATTTCGACTGAAAAAACTAGCTTAAAACGAAATTTAACGGAATTCCGCGGAATTTCGAAACAAATTTAGTCTTAAACCATACTGTCTCGTACGGTCGTGTATTATCAAAATTTTTGGCTGCGCCGCAGAACAAAATCATAAAGCTATTTTCAAAAATTAATGGTAATTTTTTTCTATTAACAATTTCGGTTCATTCAATTTATGTTCACATAAATCTGCTGGTGTGACACATTGGCAGGTAGAAAATTTAGTTTTTAAATGCAATCATGTATCGGTGGTTTGGAGCTTATCCCTTATGCAAGTCCTTATATGCATACGTTTGAAAAACGAAAAACCTGATTTTCGAAAGCTTCTTAAAGTGACTCGGGGAAGCATTACACACCGTGTTATTTTTCCTATCTTTTTCAGATTACAGCAGTATAGTATACGAGTTCTCTTACTTATTCTGTTCTCATACTGCGTTTAAATTTATAAGGTAAAGCTGTTTTTATTTTTATTTATATAAAATTTTCTCAGCTTCTGAGCGGATTGTATCCACCGTCGACTAAATATAAGATAAACTGAAAAAAAATAGCATGATTTTTGTTAAATTCAGGGATGTTGGTGACACCTCTATGTCTCAGAGTCTAACCAGTAGGACGATATATCCATCCTAGAGGCATGTAAACGGGAAGTACCACTTTTTATTCAGTAATGTAAAGAAATGTTTGGATGGAACTCATGAAACTTTTCTGGTCTTATGTTGGTTATGAGTATGCGCAACAGATGTTAACCCTATTTTGATTTTCAATATGGTATTTGTCAAGAAAGTTCGCATATTTCTTATTACTACCTTTAGAGGTACATCAGTCATAACGTTGGTACAGTTAAGTTGCAGAAAATTACAACTTTGAATTTTATTTTGGAAGTTTTCGGAAAGATGAGTCCTGTAAAATTTGTTCAATGTGACATGTATCGCTTTCGCTGGCACCGGTTCAAATACGTTTTCGGTATTTTGTTAGAAATGTCCAAAAGAAAAGGAAAAATATCTTTAACTATTCTATACCATTTTCTTTTTTCAAAAGTCATCCGATCCGACTCAATATTTAAGACGTCAGGCTCAGAGTGTAAATATTATCAGATATGAATTCGACCACTACAACTTTGTCAAAGAGGCAATGTCGTGGCGTGATTCTTGAAAACTTCAAACGAAGTGCATGATTTTACGTTGGATTGATTTGAAACACGGTTAACATGAATTACTTTTTCAACAAACCAAAGATTCCTTTCCCGTGGCGCTCACGGAGATGCAGAGCATTCCTCTTATAATCTCATAATAATGAGTATCAAACTAACTTTTCTCTTGTAATCCTAAATTGACTGTAAGGACGTGATCGGCTCACATTGTCCATAGCAGCTGTTTCTTGCACTCAATTGGAGTCGATTGAGAATGAAAATTTGACAACAAGTTGTGCATGCCTCATATGCACAAACACATATACAAGGATAAACAGGCAATAGCTTGGTTCTGTCGAGTTAATTGTATATAAGACTATGGGACTATATAAGACTAAAAAGCTTGAATCTGGAAGGAAATTAAATCCCTTTGTTACAAGTTTTTGTATGAGAAAATTATTTCTTCATGCCTGGCAAACTAAAAAAAACATTCTTACTGATATAAAGCTGAACTGATATAAAATTGATCAGATTCGGGAGCATCTACTCCACGATGAATTCCTTTGAAAGTGGGACAACAAATTCTGGGGTATCACCTTTTCGCCAATGGTAAACGGGAACACGGCGGTTTATCACAGACTGCTTCATCTGTTACTATAATGTTATTGGTCGCAAAGCAGTTATTTGACTTTAAGAAAATGAAATCTAAATACATGAGTGGGGTACTCAGACAGAAAGTATTTATATTTTGCACCAATCGCCAATGAAGAACTGTACAGAAACATCATGAGAGCAATTTTCAAAACTAAGTCATTTAGTATGGAATTAATATTTCATTACTGTTTTTTGGTCTTCTAGTGGACGAGAATTATTATCGCTAACATGTTAGCACGATATCGATATCACGCAAAATATAATTGCCAATTCACTTTAAATCTATGTATTTGTTGGAATTGCAATTCACTTCAAATTAATTACATTTTTTAGTGAATTGAGAACGGTGAGTACCATGACTAACAAATCATTTAACTTCTACAATCGAAACTAGATGGAAAATATCCGCATATGTTTTCATGTAACTCTTGAGTGAAAATCATTTTGAGTGTACATAATATAAAATCAATTCAAGAAAAATTCCGCGGAAAAAAATTAAAATTTCGTTTCGTTTCGAAAAATTTCGATTTAAATGGACGTTGATTTCGTATCGTTTCGAAGTCTCGAAAGTGAATCTATATTTCGTTTCGTTTCGTTTCGAATCAACATAGACATTTCATATTTCGTTTCGTTTCGTTTCGTCAGGAAAAAGTGTCTTATCGCATACCCTTAGAAGCTGAACCTCGAGAGCTACCTCACACAACTACCTTGGCCCGAATATGGACTGTTCAACACTTGCCTATAACATTCATTGTATACCCAATGGCTCCGGATTCGGTCAGCGAGGAGTTCTATGTTAAAGATATCAAACCGAATGCTAACGGTGATCCATAAAATATGAAGATTGACATTCGTTTCGTAATGCAACGTACACACCAGTCAAGCAGTTTGACGAACATTGACTCCGCCCCCAAAAAACGCTTCGGTTGCTGCTTTGTTTGAACGTGTTTGAAGTTGTTCGACCAACCATTTGACAGTTGGCGGCTCGGTTGGAAAAAATTAAAACGGTTTGATTTTGGTTTGAGTTGTCGGGGGTGGAGTCAAGGTTTGTCGAACATGTTTGATCATTTGTAGTGAAGTTGCACAAACCCCATATGTTTTTTGATGGTTGGTCCCCAAGTTGGCGCTTCGGTCGTTCGTGTGTGATATTGTTGGTCGAATAAATTGATTGTTCGTGCCGCTGTTGGCAAAACTTGATGGATGTTTGAATAAACGAGAGGTGGAGTCAATGTTGGTCAAACTGCTTGACCGTGTGTACGTTCCATAATGGAATCCTGCTGGATTTTAGTACTATCATGGGGGAGACACAATAGAAAAACCCGTCACGCATCCGCAAGAATTCGCAAAGAATTTTTTTTTTCGAATATTCCTTGAAAATGTGACTAAGAATTCTTTTAGAAATTTTTGAATTTATCTTTGAATTCCTCCAAGAACTTCTTTCAAGTATTCTTTCGGTAACTTCTCAGGAAATTACTTTCGAGATAGATCCAGAAATTCGTTCGGAAACTCCTAAAGAAATTTCTGAAATTTTGTCCTAGATTTGTGAAAAGGATTTTTCCTGGAAATTCCGAAGGAATTATTAGAGAAATTTCCGATGGAATGTAATTTCCGATAGTATCCGAAGGACTAACTGAAATAATTTTTAATTGAAAGTTTTTGGAAAACATTCCAAAGAATTTATAGAGACCTTCACAGAGAGAGAGACGATAAAAAGCGCATAAAAATTTCGTAATATTTGAATTTGATTACCATTTTATTAATTAATTTATCGCTTGTCTGATTACGGCTCCAATTGTACACAGTATAAAATGTTACAGCATTTATGATGTAACAAAAAGGCTTCGTTGGATTCGACTCATTTTTCCATCACTTTTTAAAATTACAGGTTATCGTTACTATGGAGACGTTCTTCTTCTTATTGGCATTACATCCCCACACTGGGACAGAGCCGCCTCGCAGCTTAGTGTTCATTAAGCACTTCCACAATTATTAACTGCGAGGTTTCTAAGCCAAGTTACCATTTTTGCATTTGTATATCATGAGGCTAACACGATGATACTTTTATGCCCAGGGAAGTCGAGACAATTTCCAATCCGAAAACTGCCTAGACCGGCACCGGGAATCGAACCCAGCCACCCTCAGCATGGTCTTGCTTTGTAGCCGCGCGTCTTACCGCACGGCTAAGGAGGGCCCCTACAATGGAGACGTAGTGTATTCAATATTGTGTACAAGAAAAATGTTATTGAACACAAAAGTATGGGTTCAAATATTTCCATGGCGTGTAATTTTTTAGAATTTTTATCTGTGTAGTTCTTACTACTGACGCCAAATTATAATCGAATTAATTACGCCAAAAATGCCCAAAAGCTGAGTGAGTTTCATTTCGCGCACATCCAAACACACACGCACACGATTCGAGTTTGTGCGTTGTGCGGTCGAAGAGTAAATAAGAGTGTGTAAATTGATTTGTTCGCGATCGGACTTGTTTCAAGTAGGACGGGGAGCATTAGCAAAATCCGAATTTGTAGTTGTGCTTTGTGCGGCCAGTGAGTAGAGTGCGCGAAATAGTCGGTTTTGTGCCGTGTGCAGTCGGTGAGAAAATAAATCAGTGCGTGATTAAACGTGTTTTTTATAAGACGCGGAACATCATTAGCCTTTCGTTACGCCTTGATGTACGAAAAAGGCAAAAAGAAAGCAATAACCCTATTATCAAATGTGCATTACATCCCCCACTGAGACGTTGTCCCCTTACAGCTTCGTATTCTCTAAGCACTTCCACAGTTATCAAATGCGAGGTTTCTAAGCCAAGTTACCATTTTTGCATTCGTATATCATGACGCTAACACGACGATACTTTTATGCCCAGGGATGTAGAGAAAATTTTCAATCCTAAAATTTGCTAGACCGGACCGGGAATCGAATCCAGCCACCTTCATAATACATTATTAAATGTATTGAATATAAATAACAGGAGCTGTTTCATAAAAGTTATATTTTTATCTTTTCTGTTTAAAACAAAAATGGCGCCAAATCACCAGTATGTGCAGCTCTTAAGGTTATGTAGATAACGTGTGCATGATTCGCTCCCAGTGTTGATAACATTGCATAAAGTTCTTGCACCCCCTGCTGCTGGCAGCCGGTGTCAGTTACCCATTATTACCGCTTTATGAGTTGTCGTATAAAACAGTGACACTGCTGCTGGCAGTGTGGAAAACGTATCGTCGTATCGTTCACCTCCAGAGAACACGATAAATCCGACTATGGCAAGGACGGTGGTTTTACTTGCAATGCAGTATAAGATGCAACCCCCGTAATAATAAGTAGAGCATGGGTTGGCGCGGTTATAAACATGTGATATTTATGCTCGAAATGAGCAGCGAAATGTTATCATTTTATCACTTGTTCTGGTTAGACAACGATGAAATGTCATTTCGTTATTGCCCGACGATGACGACAACGGCATGGTTGCCCTAAACGGCGTTTAATAAGCAAAAGTAATATGCTGAGAGATTGGTCGTAAAAAAATATTATTTATAATAGCGTGCTGTTTAACAGCTCTGGGGAGCGTCTCCTGGGAAATATACAAACTCATGAATCTGCCATGAAACGAATGGAATCAATATTTTTCAGCAATTAAACTCTAGAATTGCTTTGTCTTCCAGAGCGATAAGCGCTATCCATCGCTGGTTGGCAAATTTATTGGCACTTCAGTCTGCCATAATGGTGAAATATGTTCTCGAGAGTTGCTATTGCTCAATGATGTTAGAAAAAGTACTGAGAGCTTAATTGCTTTTCTCCATAGCGCAGGAGATTCCAGCAATCCGCGTTTCGAACAGAAATCGACCGTTGATGGTACGGCAAAAACTTTGTCCTGAACTGGCCGGAGTGCCTAATTGAGCCAAAAACTAATTTCCGAAGCATTTATTCTGGTCACATTAGTTTGATCAATGAGTGTGGCGGCAGTGTTCTGGCGGATGGTAGAAAGATAATCATCGGTAAGTGGTCAGCTGGACAAAGTTTATCTTTGCGGTTGCTGCTAATGGCAGCTGGAAATAGAGGAGAACCAGATAACATGATAGGATGCACCCATTGATCGTTGGGAGGACAATCGGAGGATAGGATAGCAATTTGGTTATAGACCATCAATCGTTTGTTGATTGTTTCCGGATTGAAATGTTTTAATCTTTATTCTATATGTTCTACTAGTTCAAATACGTATTCAATAATCCCAAAACTAGAATTAAACAACATTTCTTTTAATATACACGTATTCGAAAGACAAAACCTTCGACCAAACCTTCAAGATTATAAATCGCTCGATTGTGTGATAATTTTGGACTAACACTAAACACCAAGAAAACCCAATCTATTATTTTTCATACAAAACGTATGTGTGTGCGAGATGCCCCGATGGTAAAAGTTGGGGATAACATTATTGAATATTCTGAAACAGTTAAAAACCTTGGAATTATCATGGATTGCAATATAAATTGGAATGCTCAAGTTAATGCTGTGTGTGGTAAAGTATACAACGCTCTCCATAACTTAGTAATATTAAGACATTACACCCCTCAACATATTAGGTGATATTAGACTAAAAATGGCTAGATCTCAAATTATTCCACTTTTGGATTACGGAGATGTACTATTTGGACTTGTTTCTCAAAGAAACCTCAGAAAACTGACACTAGTTTTTAACACTATTACAAGATATGTATTCAATTTAAGAAAGTTTGACCACATATCAAATTACGCCAATCTACTTCTTGGATGCAGTTTTTCTAACCATCTTAAGATTAGAACATGCAAACAAACGTTTAAAATACTTAGCAACCCTCCTAAATATCTCGAAAACTTTTTCACTTATACGCGTTCAGCAAGAACACCGTCACTGATTGTTTCGAGATACTACACAAATTACTTGAAGGATTCATTTCGTCACCGCGCGGTCAAATTATGGAACGAGTTACCATCAAATTGTAGGCTTGAAAGACATTTTCATTCGTTTAAAAATAGAATTACATTATTTTTCAACCGTAGTTAAAGTACAATGGCATTCTGCAATTAGTTATAGTTATGGTATCATATACTTTGAAAACCTTTAAAGGTTATTTATGTTACTATATAGATTATTAAATAAATAAATAAATAAAAAATTGTAAAGTTATCGCGGAAAAACAAAATCCATTCGAATTTCTAAGCGCTTTGCAAAATTGAATAAGTGTGGGGCTATCGCGAGGGCAACAATCTTGCCAAAAAGTGAAGAATTCGTCGCTAAAAAGCGCCCAGCAGGAACCACCCGAATGCATACTTAAAGCAAATATGAAATACTAGAGGCTCAAATTTGTTTTCATAAATTCATTTAAAAAAACTATAATCAGAGTTGAAGGACTGCCTGTTTTCTGCCTGCACGCCGACGGCACTCACGTCTTCCTCGATTGCACACATCCATCGAGTGCGGAGTCTACCCCGGAGCCAACGTCCTCGTCCAGGTTCTCTGTTAAACATGACTTTTGCTGGTCTCTCTTTCGGCATACGTACTACATGTCCAGCTCATTCTAATCTGCCGTATTTTATCAGCCTGCCGATGATGTCTGCATTTTTGTACACTTGGTATAACTCGTGATTCATGCGTCTGCACCATTCACCATTTTTCACCACGTCGCTAAGTAGTATTTTCCGCTCAAGCACTCCGAGAATTCGATAGTCTGTATATTTTGACGTCCATGCTTCATGGCCGTACAGGGCGACTGAACGAATCAACGATGTATACAGAGCTTGTTTTGTCCGTGTCTGTAGACTGCGAGCCTTTAGCTGCCTACGTAAACCGTAGAAAGTCATATTTGCAGCCGCAACACGTCTTTTCACCTCGCGGGAAACGTCATTATCACATGTAACTAGTGTTCCAAGATATGAGAATACGTTGACAAACTCTCCCAAGTAACATTTCAAGTTTTATTCCACTCTTGGAATGGTTTTCAAGATCAAATCATGAAAACTAACAATAAAACTCATAACTACACGACAACCTTCTGATGACCACTATAAGAGTAAAATATGGCAAAATGGCCCTCTCTAAATAATCACTATAAACCTCTTAGAAGAGTATTTTAAAAACCCTTTTTGAACCTCCCGCAAACAAGGAAATAGGGTAAATGATGTATATTGGACAAGCGCAGGACATTCATTAGAAAATATATCGAGATTAAATAGGGTATCTGTTCCATTATTAATAACATGCTCCTATATCAATAACATTCGCAGAACAGGCAATTTAGGCTCAATTTGTGTCGTGTTTTGTTGTTTTCCGGCGTGCTCACTGCTGAAAAAAATCACAAAAATGAGAAATAAAACAATTAGCGCACCAATTCTTTGTTTTCGAATGGTATTGATTTGGGTACATGGTATGAATTCAAGGAGCAGTTCCCCTAGTAAAAAACAATTGAAAACCACTAGGTTCATCCAAATACATAATCTATGATTAGTCTTGTGTCTCCATTGCTCAATTTTCGAGTAAATTACGTTTACTAGGTGTAAACTGTGATATACTACGAACTGAAATATTTTCTTTTTGGACATCAAATATATAATTTCGACATGGAAAATGTATATATTTTGGACAGAGTCATTTTCTCCTAATTTAAAAATGGCCACTTACAAATCTCAATGGTATGACTTACCTACACGTATCCACATTCATTTAAATGCATTTATTTGCTTAACTGACATTGATTAAACCAGAAATTAACATTGTTTCGCAATCTTATCGATATCATTGAAAACAGCCTGAAAGTTGGCAATTAATGGTTCATCCATGTACTGTACATGGGGTGACCAATAAATGTCTGATGAATAAAAATATAACTTCATTTTGGTCACTCCCTTTTCATCCGTCTCAAGTTCATGTTAAGCGATTGGAATATGTTAGCATCTCAATTACAATCAAACTTTGGCCGCAGGACCTCAAGATTGCCGTTTGAACCAATTTAAACGTGTTTTAGGTGCATGTTACGAAGAGTTCTATAATGCATGTTCTTCTGCATACTGGTGTCCAGCAGGCACTTTGGTAGATAGCTTTACATTTTAGATAATTTTGAAGATAAAAAATAGTTGTTTTGTGAATTCTCATCAGGAGCCGCTAGAGTTGAGGTAAAAGTATGCAATGATAATACTTTCGATAAAAATTTTCCTACACATTATCTAAAATTGATCGAAAAAGCTCAGGCTTGTCCAAAATATGTACATGTCCAAAATATATCATTTACCCTATGGATGCGACAGCTGTCAAAAAATGCGGCAGCTGTCTAAGGGAAAATTGTGGGAAATAATTACAAAATAGACTGATGATGGAATTCATGATGAGAATGTCAACAAAATAATATTCATCAGGTTTGTTTTTCAATATACCTACTTTCTTTGAAATAAGCTGCGCTTTCGATTTTATGGTGAAAGCTAGGTAAACAATAAAACTGTATACCACGTGCCGGCAAAATAATGTAGTTTAGCGCTTGAAATTGAAAATAACTAAATCATCAACATCGTAAATGTACACCTAATCTGTTGATGTTTTACCCAATTCCAATCATTTAGCAAGAAAAGTATTCTACGCGATGAAAATATCATTTATTTAAGGATTTCAGCGATAAATTCCACCGACTTGAAAATACTTCTTTTTTCCAATATGGCCATTATGCATTCCGAGCAGAAAATGTTGCTCTTATTTTACATTGTTATAAACTCTTTGCAATGCAAATATTCTTATTGGGGTTATTCATTTGACCACATTACGACTAAAAATTGTGGCTTTGATCGAGCTTTGACAAAAGTAGAGTTGGTTCAATCAAAGGTAATTGCCTATTTCCGGAGATTATACCACCCGACTTGGACGTTAATTTACAATGTTATGAAAACTCATATGTGAATATGTACGTTATATGGAAGATATTGATTTGGAAAATGTATTGGAGGTAACCACTTCCCTTCGATGGGACTCGAACCCATGACCCTACAGTACGCTAGACTGGTGCTTTAACCAACTAAGCTACGAAGGACCTCCGTCGGCCTTCGCAACCTAGAGGCTACGACGTGTACTATACACATGTGGAAGTATTGGCTTGAGAAATGGATTGCGACTGATTTGACTATGCGTCCAATTTGGGAATCTCGAGCTCGTTCAGTAGCCTCTAGGTTGCGAAGGCCGACGGAGGTCCTTCGTAGCTTAGTTGGTTAAAGCACCAGTCTAGCGCTCTAGCGTACTGTAGGGTCATGGGTTCGAGTCCCATCGAAGGGAAAGTGGTTACCTCCAATACATTTTCCAAATCAATATCTTCCACATAACGTACATATTCACATATGAGTTTTCATAACATTGTAAAAGTAGAGTTGCTCATAATGTCAATCGGAATTTGACGTTTGAAGCTTTTCAGCAGGTTTATAAATGGTTTATTGATAGTAATAAGAGCGCCAATAAATCCGAAAAACTAGCCATACTGTCATAAATCCATTATAAGAATTAAATAAATCCAATAAGCATGGAAATTGATACTTGATAAATCGCATCCCATCCATGGCACTATGTGCTGCCACGTTCTCTGACAGCTACCAAGTACTTAGTTTTTAAAGAGTTTATGATCAGTTCTATCATTTCAGTCTCCCATTCAAAAGGAACAAAAGCATCTTCCACTGCTCTGCGATCTACACCAATGCTGACAATGTCATCCACAAGACCAAGGAGCATGTAGCTTGCTGATTCCGTTTCTTTGCACACCCGGTCTTCAAATGGCACCGTCCATGAACAACAGATTAGAGACCGCATCGCCCTGCTTCAATCCATCTAACGTCACGAACGAATGGGATGTCTCACCAGATATACCTACTGACGCATGATTTGGATCCATCCAGCGTCGCACGAATCAGCCTAATAAGCTTATGACTCAGTTCGTTCCGTTTCACTGAGTCGTACGCTGCTTTGAAATCTACAAGCAGATAGGACTCCCGGTTGCACTCCGGAATTTATCAAGGATTTGTCGCAGAGTAAACATTTGATGGATCATCCTTCTCAAAAACCGCTTTGAAATTCGCCGAAAATGGTCTCCGCAAACGGACGCAGTCTGTTATACCTCGATAGTTAGCACAATTGAGTCTGTGCCCTTTCTTGTAGATAGAAAATTTGTAGGATAGGACATTGTCTAGCGCTGGTGGCTCCACTGCTTGTCCATCATCCTCAAACCTGCTTCTGTTTGTGCCCTTTCTGTCCGATTGTTTCAACAATAACTCAAAGTGCTCCTTCCTCCACTCCTGCTCGGTCGGTCAACAGATTTCCGGAGCTTTCATTGATCATGACTGGCGCCAGTGCGCTTTTCTTGGGCATGTTGTTGATCGTTTTGTAATACTTTCGTGCGCCTTTTCTGGCAAAGCTTCTCTCTTCTTCCAAGAGTACTTTTTCGTCATACCCTTGTTGTTTACACCGCTGTAACTTTTTTCTCAGCTGCTCTTAGTTCTTTATATTGTTCTCTATTTTATCGTGTGGTGCAATAGCATACGGCTCATGGCCTTGTTTCGACGTAAACTACGTCTAAGGGGAAGGTTTGGATACGGTGAAAAATGAAAATTTCAAAATGGGGGACCGCCACGGAACCATGTAAGATTTCAAACGTTTATAGCACCTTTATTTTTCGATAGATTTTTAAGATATATATCAATCAATTCGCAAACTTTCCAACAATATGATAATTGTATTAAAACTTTTGATTATCATCGTCAAACTATTGAAAACTTAAATTTATTCACGCCCGGTGAAAATTTCAGAACCAACCAATCCCGTTTATGCATCCCCAAAACGGACATAAGATTGATGTGCATATGTGATGTGCATAAAAAAGACGTTTCTTGCGCGTGCGGACAAAAAATGTTCGCATTGGTAGCGTCTATGGCGGTTGTGGCAGCAGCAGCATTTACGGTCTAGATTTTAAAGAGCGTGTACCAGCCGGCGTCCGTAGCAACGAAGTAACAGATGGCGGTCGAGTCGTATAATTAAAATTAATCGTTTTTTTATCAGGACCAGCTTTATACACAGAAGAACATTTGTGTTACCGAAAAATTTTGTTGACATCTTGTGAAAGTAAAAATTGTTGTTAGTAATTGCAAAGGCGCATAATTTTTAAAATCGGTTATTTGTCACGACCATTACATATCATGAATTTGTGAAAAGATTACTCTTTATACTATTGAATGGCTACAGGCGATAGCGCGGCAAATATGTTTTGCAGCAACCATGGCCGATGGACAGCTCTAATGGTACAAAATTCATCTCCAATCAACTCTTTTCCGTTTCAAATGGCGATTTTGAGAAGAACCCATTTACGATTCTTGAAACCTGAGAGTTTACAACTACTAACCAGATATTTTCACTTGAGTGAAAACCAAATGTCTGATACTTGCGAGAAACTTTCGCTTTCAATCATTAACTGAGGGACTCGCGCTCGGGAAAGCAGCTTTCTTATATCTAATAAAGTAGTTTCATCAGAAAATGTTTGTTTTATTTTCAACTATGCGTTTTAATTATTTATATCAGCAACCAAACGATTATCCGAATCCAGCGAGAAAATTTACCTTTCTACCGTTGAATGGCTATAGTCTTCTTCTTCTTATTGGCATTACATCCCCACACTGCACTATGGGGAATCAGGTGGCCGAAAATAAAAAAAATCGACTTTCTCTGATTCGAAATTCAAGTTGACCTACTAAATGCTAATGCTTTGGAGCATTAAACCCCAGCATATCAGCACTCTAAGCCATATGGTTATCAAGATATAGGCAAGGAATGTAATTGTCGCTGAAAAATGCGAAAAACAAGCGACAAAAGAGAATAGCGATAACTCTTTGTCCTCATCTGCAGAGGATAAAGACATTGTTGCGTTCCATTTTATTTGCAACAAACATGGAGAGGTAATTGTTGAGAACTTTTCAAACTGCGATAACTTGTATATTTCTAGAAGTAAAACACAAATCATGTGTACAGATGGTTAAGTTTATGTCTAAGCTACGATAACTGATACTGATTTAACCAAAAACATTATCGGAAACCGACTATTTCTCAAAATGAGCGGCAGGCGATCATTGTCCTATTCTGTTGCAGTTTGGGACAAACACTTATTGCGAGTTGAGTTTGTCCCAACATTTACAAGAGGACAATGTTGTTGTCATTGGCAATGTTGTTATTTTACATTCCTTGGATATAGGCATTAGAGCCAGACACTTTTTAGTTCTTGAAAAATCAATGCATTATTCAACTGTCAATATCTTCGGCTACAGTAGCTCTTTTCCAACTCTTTAAAAAGTTTCTGAAAGCTTGTTTCATGGACTTGCGAAGAACGGGTTAGTTATGGGAAAATAGGTAGTGAAAGATCCGAAAATGACCCGAGGAAAAAAATGTGTTGTTCGTACACAAAGCTCCATACAAGTAAAGTTTCTCAATGTTTCTCTTAGCGACTACCACTACGACTTTCTTTGGACCTCCCAGAAGGAATTAAAACAAATTCCAGGTGCTTATGGCTGCAAATCTGCGATACCGATCACTTTTTAGAAAAAAGTCATTAATTTTGAAACATTAAATGTAATTATTCTCATAATACACGGCAGACTGTGATGGGCTGGATACAAATCCCATGCGTATGACAAAGAGCATCAAGAACAGTTAAAATAAAGATAGTAGATAACACGAAAAGTGTCGTAGGCTTCGTGGTAGGCCGTGTACACGATAGCTTATGCAGCTATATGATACTCCATTTGGCGTAGGCTCACCAAGAGGAGGCAACTCATTATCTATCAAGTATCAAGCAAATAAATATGAAAAAAAAACAATATACTCTTGAGGTTACGAAAACACTCTAGGCTTCATTTGAAACTATTTCATAAAAAGTAAAATTTTGATATTAATTAAAATCCAATATGTGAATACAAGAAGCAAGAAAAAGAATATACACCACAGGTAGGGATACACTTATTTATGGAATATCTCCATTACATACATGGATGCAATTATCATATCTTACCGAATGGATTTTAAAAGTGGCAGGTATCAAAGATATTAGAGGAAGCGTACTTGAAGAGAAAACAACTTATACAGAAAAGGCTTTATGATAGCTTTGGTGTGAGAGTCGACCAGCCAAGGCAAGGAGGAGCAGGATCAAGTAAAACTGGAAACATTTGTCGACGAGCCTTTTCGAATCCAAATCTGTTAAGTGAAGCATTAAATGTCAACGAAGAGCTAATTCACCGGTTCTGGAACATTCTGATCGCGATAAACTGCCAAGAGCCAATCAATCCTGAAAAGCTAGACAGTTATTGTAAAGCAACCTACCGGTTATATTTGCAGCTGTATGATTGGTATAAAATTCCTGCAACGGTGCATAAAGTCCTTGCCCCATGCTGGGGATATAATTATTCATTCACCAGCACCACTTGGAATGTTGGCTGAAGAAGCAGCTGAGTGTCAACACAAGCACTTAAAAAAGTCGGACTCATCATGCCATGAAAGCCTCAAGAGAAGAAAATTTACATGACGTTTTTCATTCGTGCTATGAACTCGTCGGATCCTTTGATAAGCTCCCTCAACTTAGGTAAGCGACTTCAGAATAAATCTAATCTGGAATATCCAGAAGATGTTCAAAGTTTTTAGTGACTGAAACTTCTTGCAATACAACAGATTCGAGTACAGAAAATATACCATAGCAGATATATTAATCGATCTTGAAGAAATAAATGATGATTTTGTTGAGGATGTTCCTGTACATAATGAATAAATAAATGTTGTTGCAGTATACTTATATATCTTGAAGCTTTTATTGCATGGAGTTCGTTTAGCTTTTATAGAGCTTTATATTGTATTCCCTTTACTTGTTTACGGGTTAAGAGCCTGAACCAATCTGAAAAATCCTACAAAAGACAACCTGTTACGTATGTAGATGCAATGGCCTGTATTTTACGGAGTCCTTGTGCAACTTAGAACATCTGTACAACTCAATTCACATAAAAACAGTATACAATTTTCTAGTTTGAACTCTACAGGTCTGCGCTGCAATAAAATACACATCTATAGACTGCTGTGTACATGAGACATTCATAGATAAAAGGGATATATTCCATAGAGATCAAAGGTCTGTATTCCAGGGAGTTTGGAGACCTTAGAAGTAATAACGACCTGCAAAACAAGTATTTCAAGTATAATCTACGATATAAGTGTGAAATATTGCAGAAATGAAATGAAAATATTTTCGGCCACCTACTTGTATGGAGCCGCCCCATAGTGCACTGGGGGACAGAGCCGCCTCGCAGCTTAGTGTTCATTAAGCACTTCCACAGTTATTAACTGCGAGGTTTCTAAGCCAAGTTACCATTTTTGCATTCGTATATCACGATGATACTTTTATGCCCAGGGAAGTCGAGACAATTTCCAATCCGAAATTTGCCTAGACCGGCTCCGGGAATCGAACCCAGCCACCCTCAGCATGGTCTTGCTTTGTAGCCGCGCGTCTTACCGCACGGCTAAGGAGGGCCCCATGGCTATAGACGCTACCGTGGTGAATAAATATTCTGCAGCAGCCACCCCACCACCGACGGCCAACATTGATTCTGTTAGGATCGATAACGAAGCAATAATTACCATTTAATTGTATGTCACTATGAACAAAATATGGCATCAATCAACTTTTCCGTTTCAGTTGAGCATGGAAAACTACCAACAGCAGCCAACCGATTGTCCAAATTAGAGGAAGGAGGGGCAATATGCCCTAGCTAATCATAGACTGCTTTTATGTCTTAGCTATAACGATTTTCATGGGTGTTTCTACCTCACGCAACATTTAAACAATATAGCTAGCAGATGCCATATTAAAATTAGAAAAAAATCTTAATCATATTCATAATATTCACATTTCAAAAAAGTGGTGATATTTCGTTGCCGGAAAACTCGTGAGGCAAAACGCCTTTTAGCCGGTAGCTCTTAGGGAACAACGTACCACGCGTCGGCGCATCAGCATTCTGGTATGGACAGTGCGTGGAGACGCAAGTAGATTGTAGGATAGCTCCACTAGGGCGTTTTGCCTCGCCGAAATGTTAGATGTTTCATCAAAATGTGGAAAATTTCAGTTTTTCCTACATTCCTATATATCATTTTCACACTTTTGTCGCCTAACCTACATAATTTCACGTCTAGTTTTATTTTATATAGCTTCTTTTATACACAAAGATAATCTTGCGGTGGACCCGAAGGCCCGTGACATACCGCATTCTGATGTCCGTGTTAGGAATGCACGGGATTGGTTATGTATGAAATTTTTGCTGGCTTTGACAAGAATTGATATTTTTAATAGCTTATCGTTAATACCGTGGACCCCCGATAATTTGAACGGTACCTCATTCAAATTAACGGGGTTCATTTTTAATTTGAACTTCTGGTTACTCTATGAGCATCAGAAAAACTGGTTTCTGGCTGCTCTCTTTGCTGGTTTGTTTTGATTCTGCGTTCCATTTCACGATGTTCCATTTTTCTTTACACGATTCCACGTGCTTAATGACGTTTGAATCATTTTTATTTTGAACGATGTCCAAACCAACGAGGTTTAAATTGAAAAAGTGTTCAGATTAAAAACGGTCATATTACCAAGGGTCCACGGTAATCTTAAGTTTCAATGAAATAGGTGAATTGCTGGAGAGTGTCCGAGGCGATTAAAAATTCATCGAAAGATAAAGGCGCAACGTTCGAAATCTTCCTTTTCAGCGTAACGCTCTCGATTTCCAAAAATCTAAATGACACCCAGTATAGTAAAGAAAGACGTAAGTCCTACATCTAAACAAGGGGGATCACAATCTGCAGGACGCAACTTACTCCGACGACTCGCGAACAAAATGGTTCACATACGCGAGAAAGCTGCTTTCTTAAACTAAATATAGTGAGCTCATTAGTCCCGCCCCTTTGTTATTATTTGTGGGTGCAAATTGTATGTGTACTCATTACGAATAACAAAGGGCTACGCCCCTTAAGGTTACTTCATTAGATACAAGAAAGCAGCGCTCCCGCGCGCAGAGATTTCGCAGAGAGCGATCCAACACGGTCCCAGCATCACAACCAGGAACCAGCGCGCACGAGCCACCCAACAAACATTTGAAGCTGATAGAGTGCTTATTCAATCAAAACAGCCTTCTTCAGCTAAAAACTAGCTTATTCAGCATAAACGCTAGTTGGGCAGTTTGTTCGAAATTCTTCGGTGAGCGGTCCCAGTATCGACATCAGTGGTGTTCTCTCGCGTAATTGGGGGTTGCTGATGATCCGGTTTGCTGTAAATAATCATGCAGCCGCCGAAATTCATTCAACCGGTCGTCGATTGCTGCAGACATCGCGTCGTCGGTGAGAGCAGTACTAAACCGAATTTTTTCACTAATATTGATAGTGAATGGCGCACTCAGTCGGTCTATTTTCAGGACCATCATTTTATGAAGAGGAAGGTTTTGTTTGCCGTATTGCAAATTGTCGCAGAAATGAAATTTTCTCGCGAAATTCTCACTTTCGTTTTGCTGCTGTTAGTGGCTGGAAAGGGTCATTGAGAGGAAATTTCGCCAATGGCGGTCATCGACGGGAAATTATTGCACAAAATTATTCATAAAGATGGCGTCTGTAGCTGGCTGTCCTCGGTGACAGCAGACTTGTGCAACTGCAATTTTCTCTTTCAAAATCGTTGCCAACGAGTCTACTTTACTAGGCTTTTTAAACAAATTCTATTGAGCGCTGCCGATGCTGATAAAGACCGTACGATGATGGTTCCAGCAAAACTGTAAACGCGCGCGGGAAGCAGCTGTCTGAATTAACTTGAGACGATGTCTTCGCCGGTAGCTGTCTAAGTAACATCTGTGATGGCCGCCGAAAAATGTTATGTTGAAAACAGGTTAAGATCAGTTTGTAACGTAAATATTTTACACAAAATTTGCGATGGTGTAGGGTCGAGGGTCTTGTGCACAACCCCTTTGATTTTTTTTCCCAAAAATCCTAATAAATGCTTATCATATCATATCAAAACCATTATTAACAAAACATTTCTTGTTTGATGATACTTCCAGGTTGCTGAAAGCTCTTTAGTAATGAATAGCATATCGATGCCTGTGGCGCGTACATTAGAACAGCGTACTCGACGCTCTATGCATCGTGACCACAACGAATATTTTGCAGCTACGAAACCATAATTACTTTTGTAAAATAAGCAATGGCCTAATATCCATGCACCCAGAGCACTCTTTTGACAGACCTACTTCCTTGTACTTGGTGCCGTTCTCAAATTACGTAACGCATAATTAGTCAATTTTAGACTCCCTTTCTCCTCCGTCTAACATTTTTGTATGGATTGAATTGGTATGAATCGTAACGTTTGGTCGGACCACCTTCCGTAATTAAGTAATTTGTGAAAGTCTGTTATCTGTTCTTGCTCGGCATGAAACTCTTTTATGAAACTATGCATCAGCTCTGCACCAACATTTCAAAAGGGCGAAACTGCTTTTGTAAACAAAAGCTTCTTCCGTCGCTTGTGAGCTCATTTGAGCCCATCCACTCAATCCAACACCACTGTACTGATAGAAGCAGCGAATTCTATTCTATCATTAAATGGCTCTGAATTGCGTTGTTGGGCACAAATTAGTCCAACAGCGACGGTAGAATTAGCTTATGTTTACAAAGTCAGTTCCGCCCTTTTGAAATGTTGGTGCCGAGCTGTTGGACGAAGGACATGCGACGGTTAACAATCCTTAATTCTCGCTTAACTTTTAAAATGGACCTAAGTAACATTTTTTTTATGAACTAATTTGAACAGCGCTATCGACAGAAAACCATGAAAGCTTTTGATTGCAATACTCAAATTAATTCACGAAAAAAATGTTACTAATCCTTTGAAAAGTTGTTAAACAGAGAATCAACATTGACGACACCGTAATGACACCAGCGAAGCGGCATTGTCGATAATCCTAATGATGGTTGAATAGATGCAGGATGGAGCCTGTCTAATGTGGTCTTCAGTTCCAAAATTCCACATTCTTAATAGACGGCACTACTCTTCTTCGGGCACTGTATTCAGTTTTCACGCTTTAAACGATTCAAAGTACCAGATGCAAAATCCGCCTTAAAATGGCACCGATTCGTTCCGTTTATATCATAGAGTCGTAGTCGTAGACTATTATTAGAGTAATCACCTTCAGTCCACGGAAATCGAGTTGAAAGAGTAACAATTATTCACTTACTTTTGGCTAATAAGACAAGGAATCTTGCAAAAACCGAAATTCTACCTATATCCAAAATATAAAAGAAAGATCAAACAAATCCTCTTCTCCATACACAGCAGAATGTTCATGTATATGCCAAAGCGCAAACTTTCTAACAAGCACTAAAACCACGAAATCACTCCCGCTAGTGGTTTTCCTTTTCCTATTCCGATCGCTAACCACTAGCAGAAAGCTTCATTCTCGTTCCAACGTCACCGTTGTCTGCCTGCCTGGCCCGGGGAAACTCAGAGAATGCATAAATAATCCCTCATTTCGTTGATTCCCCAAGGCTCAGTCGGTCGGTCGGAGTAGCGCCAAAAAGACAGGGTATCGAATCGAGGTTGACCAGAAGATGTACCCAGCTTACCTAAAGGTATCATTTGCATTTGGGTGAACTTTTCTGCTGTTCTAAATGGAAAGTGTATCCGTACTCCGTAGGTTTTTTGAACAAGGTGCAATCCACCTTCAAAACTCCAAGACGACGGAAGCAAATTTGAATTTTGTTTAATTTTCTGTGAAGAATCCATTCATTTATGCAGGTTGGCGACGACTCCTGCTTGGTTGGTGCAAAAGTGTTCGCATTTACTCTATGCTGGCTGAGGGCAGTAATGAAGGTTAAAGTTCAGCTTTGGTTCCGCAATTACTCGGTTCGATGCTTTTCAGCCACCTGAATACTACTTGTGGTGTGCTACAGCTGAAAGGGACCTTCAATGGAGGTAGATAAATTACGTGGAAAATGTCCGAACAATGAAAACCACGGGGCTTTAACCACATTTTTTCGGCGAGTAAAAACCGAACTCTCGTCATTACGCAACCGTT
The DNA here is from genome assembly GCF_024139115.2 of Armigeres subalbatus. Lineage (NCBI taxonomy): Eukaryota > Metazoa > Arthropoda > Insecta > Diptera > Culicidae > Armigeres > Armigeres subalbatus. The sequence goes on along the minus strand of NC_085140.1, from coordinate 361,411,834 downwards.
CCAGTGCGGGATCATTTGGATTGATTGCCGAATTGGAGGAATATGCGAGGCGATGAAGTTTTGTGCTATTGGATTAATCCATTCAATTTGAGGGCATCGCAATACAAGGATATATTGGTTGCGTTGTTTCATTACGTTTCTATGGGGGCAACAATTTGAACAAAATGTTTATTCAATTCCATAAGATTGTACAAATTAATCGGGAACTGCACTGAATAAAAAAATGTTCTTTCTAATCATATTGCTCAAATTCCCAACATGAACATATAATAATTCGTTTGATTTTATGATACAAATTCGTATATGTATATAACAAATTCCAAGTAAATTACAAATCAATGTCAGCATTTTTTGGTTGTGGGAAAAAATATAACACATTTGAAATTTTGCTAAATACCTGCTATGTGATCTGGCATTCTGCATGTTCCAAACAATGGCCAAATAAATTGCTCGTATCGGCTTTCAAACCAAATCCACCAAGCTAACAAATTGTGGTTTGTCGAACGCTTGTTGTTTCCTCGACTTCGAATCGACTGGTCCCTGAATTACGTATATGGCTGCATGAAAAAAAGTGAAGCACCGAATATCAGCGGGACACATAAATTGATTAACTTCATCTGGTGTTTTTCGGATCATTTCGTGATTTTTTTTTATCCTGCCGCGTAATGAACGAACACGAACCAATGGATCAGATTTGCGGTGGTAGTGAACACATTTTGTAATGTTGCAGACGTTCCTCTTTAGATGGAGTTTATATTCCACAAAACCACTATGGGGATTATTGTTATCACATTCAACCTTTGCCTAGGTAAAGATTCCGGAATTAAAATTCCTACCTGGCTAAATAGCTCTGCCCGTCGTTAATCCTTTCCTATCATATAAGTTAGGAATGCTTCCAGGGCTTATTGTCTCGGAGATTTTCTTGGGGGTGGAGAAAACTATTTCAAGAATTTTATATCCTTCATGCAAACCTGACATGAGGTGTGGTTCTTCGAGTAAACTTCAACGTCATCATTGAGGTATTCCTTCCAGCAGCCCCACCACTCCACATAAACCGTTCATTTATTTTAATTTAGAAATTCCAAGATCTGCTGCAATCTGGTCAAGAAAGGGAGCAATCTCGCACGGACCGGGGAGGTCGAGGTCAGGTTCCCTATGGTTTCGCTTCTGCTACGTCTAACCGCAGACACACGTTAATGGAAATCATCTCGAGCTCGCGCGTAGTGGTTTTGAAATGAATGCCCTTGGAGCCGCACCAGGAAGTATTTTTAATTAATTCCGAAACAGTTGGAGCAAATTGTTCATTTCAATTGGTTGCCGTTCGTCCGGCAATGGATGCAGTAGTCATCGCACAGTGGTAGGAAGTCGAAACATATTTTATAATTTGTTTTCTCATCTTGAATGTTTATTGAGTTCCATGCTCTAAGACGAGTTTCTTGTAGTAGTTGTAGTAGTTGCAGTTTTCACCCATATTTCAGTTATCGATTCGCAACTGTGCATCATCGTCGTTGACGTTGGTTGGCTGCAAACCAAAACCGCAGAGAAGAATCAACCCTTCAAGAAGCTTTTGACAATGTTTGCATCTTTCTTGGACTGCATCATTGCGGCGGTGATGTGAATTCGGCCATGAAGAAAGCTCTCTGCCTTGAATATGTTCTGATTCTGTGTGAAGGCGATACGTGTCCTTCTGCTTTTACTATTTAGATTAGACTACGAAATGGGGGGACACAAACACAAAGTCACTACTCGGTTCGTGCTTTCAACAGTACAGTTTTGCGGTTGTTGAGTGAAATAGTTTGCGGTTTTGCTACTGTTGAGTTCAATTGCAAAATACGAATGAGTTTTGTGTTTATGGGGGACGAGTTGTTTGGTAGAACGCGAGTAATGAGGTGGGAATGCAATCGGTTTCATTGGTATGTTGCGGGAAGTGATTGTGATGTTTCTGAGAGAAGATTTGGGAGTCCACCAGATGACGTTTGGTTTGGCAAAAAATCAGAAGGGTTATTTACAAGACACGACCGCTCGACCTAAACTACGTAAAAAACTATTAGTTCAATGAGAATCGTAATATCATGTAAATATTAAATTTTAACCAATCATTATGTGAGTACATATTCAATATTTACGTTACAACAGATCGTAATCTGTTATCAGCATAAAAATTTTCTTAACCACCGCTGACGGCCATCACAGATGTTACTTGGACTGGTAGTCTCAAGTTAATTCAGAAAGCGTTTTCCCCGCGCGTCTACGGCTATGCTAGAATTATCGTGCGGTCGTCATCAGCTTCTCAACGCCCAACAGAATTTGCTTGAAAATTTTAGTAAAGCAGGTTTGTCGGCAGTGAGTGAAAAATGAGAAAGAAAACTGCAATTGCTCAATTCTGCTGTCACCGTCGACAGCCACTCAATGATTTACCACTTATTCGCTAACCGGATCTGCCAATTACGCGGATCGCCAATTACGCGAGAGAACACCACTGATGTCGGTACTGGGACCGCTCTCCGAAGAGTTTTGAACAAACTGGCTCGAGCACGCTGGTTCCTGATTGCGATGCTGGAATCGCTTTAGACCGCTGCTAAATCTTGAAAAAAAAAATGGCTCGCGCGCGGCAAAGCTGCTTCTTGTATCTAATGAAGATGCTCATTAGCTCCACCCCTTCGTTATTCGTGATGGTACTCATACACATACAATTTGCACCCATATCAATTAATAAAGGGGCGTGGCTAATGGGCTCACTATATTGAGTATAAGAGAGCAGCTTTCCCGTGTGCGCGAACCAATTCCAGTTCGTGACAGCAGCGCGTACGAATGTGCTTTTTGCTCGAGCATTTTTTCCAAGTTTTTTCTCGTTTGTTTGCTGCTTACGTTTTCGCTTCGTCGCGTCCTTGGTGTTATTTTCTCCCGGACCCTTCATAGGAGACTCGGTAGCCAATTCGGTCTCGGGAAAAGTGCCTAAGGGCACTGCTCTTGGAGGCGCGGGCAACCCCTCCAAGCAACTTTTACAGAGCAACGTGATCTCGCCGTTGCCGTTTGATGGCGCCAGCAATCCGCCGAAAAAGAGAGAGACAGAAGCAGTAATCGCAGCTGCTGCAGGTGCAAACTGAGAAGTGCCCACCTGTTTCCGTCAAGAGCGATCCACCAGCTTATTGCAAAGGGCCTTTCCATATCTATCGTGGAGTTCCTACAGATCCACAAGTATGAGATGAGTTTCACACTCATGACCTCCCCGGCACGAAACTGCTTAAGGCTTTGCTACAAGGGCTCCACGATATAAAGGAGGAAGAGCTTATTACCGAGCTAGAAAGCAGTGGACTCAAGCCTATCGCCGTGCAGAAAATCGCTTGTCACGACAAGGCCATAAAATAACGAGATCAGCTTTACCTGGTCCATCTGGAGCATGACTCCATCTCCTTTAAGGACCTGAGCAAGGACCAAGGAGCTGATCGGAGTAATAAACTACACCGTCGGCTGGGAGCGATAACGACCTGTGCACCGTGGCGTGATCAAGCGTTTCAACTTCGGGCATGGCACCCGTAATTGCCATTTGGCCGCGCGCTGCAACAAGTATGGCGAACTGCACCCGACGGATGAGTGCGACAAGATGGAGGTGGCCGATCTAAAGTGCGAGAACTGTTGCGAAAAACATGGGGCCACTACGAAAAGCTGTCCGAAGCGCGCGGAGTTCCTGGAAATCCGAAAGAAAGCATCAAGCAACGCCCATCCGAAGAAGGACCGTGTTCCAGTGATCGACGAGGTGCCACCTTCCTGCCATCCCGGCTTTCCGACGAGCGGTACCAGTACTCCCACCGTTGCAGCCGCACAAGCGACTGGCCAAGGCAGCTGCATCGATTCAAGCCCCAGCACCAGCAGTTTCATCCTCAAGCAAATGGCCCCCGCTTCCGGGTATACCCCGTAAGGCATAAGTACGTTAGGCATAAGGACGTAAGGCATAAGTACGTTAGGCATAATGGACGTTAGGAATAACAGACGATAGGCATAATTATGCCTTACTAATGCCGTTATGTCTAACATCCATTATGCCTAACGTCGCGGTCCCCCCGCTTCCTCCTCCTGGATTCCGTCTAGCTCAGTGTCATCTAGACCATCGGTGTCGAAATCACGACTTCTGTCGGCACAATTGCGCTCATCGCGGCGTGCCCAACCTAAGCCAAAGTCGGCGATGGCTCATCGGCCACCCTTCGGAGGGACATCGTCCAGTTAACGCGGAGACAAGGTCAGTATATCATTGCCGGAGACCTGAATGTCAAGCATCAAGCCTGCGGCAACAGTCGCGACAATCGAAACGGCACCATCTGGAGCGACGACATGGAGGAAGGCCACCACACGATTCTGAACCCGGATTCCCTACTCTGCTGAGTCGGTCCGGAGTCCATGCAACGATCGATTTGTACATAACCAACAAGAACGAACACATCTTCCAGCCGGCTGTGTACCAGGAGCTCAGTTTGGATCGGAAGTATCAGGTATCAGGTATCAGAACGTCGGCTCCAGGGGCACGTTCACCTCAATTCGGGAGATTTGTGCCATCGCCTTCACAGCCTTTCTCATCACGCACCTGACGGAAAAGGAAGTGAACAAAAAGGAAAGGAATATGGATGGGAGAAAAATGGGAAGTTGAGGAAAGGTACCCTTGAAGAGGGCATACAACGTATACAACACGTACAAAAGCTCATAGCTCCTTACCACAACGGGTTATGAACAACAGAATGCTTTGAAGGTTCAGGTTTCTGTAGTCAATTTCACTTAGTAAGCAGGGTTTCGACTTTTCATTTCAACGAGACCAAAGCAAGCATTTTTCGGGCCAAGGGAAAATCTTGTTTCGTTGTTTATGTTGAGGATCATCTTTCACCCATCAATCTTTTCTCTAGAATTAGCATTGGAAGATAAACGAAAATCTTGCCTGTTAGATGAAAATCCTTTTTCGTTTCATCACTTTTACCTCTCACTCACTTTTCGCGAGAATTATCGCAGAACAATTACAAAATTGTATGGCCGCGCCGGGATTCGAACCCAGAATAGTAACAATAATAGCTGTGGGGATGCGCATACTTTAGCCACACCACCACGCTATCTGTATGAAAGTGATAAGTTATTTGTTCCTAATAAGCTACTACCATTTGCATTGATGATGCCACGAAAAGACTCGAATATGAATGAAAAAGAGCAAACCAACGTTTGTCGGCAATCGAAGTGAGCGAAAAATTGTTTTCACTCTCCAGGCTGTTTTTCTTTCCCGAAAAGCGATTTCTCCCCGAAAACTTTCGTGAGGGAAAATCATGTGCTCCTGAGATTGAGTGAGCATTACGAACCCTGTTAGTAAGTGTTTACCAAATATTTGGAAACGCAGTTGCGCATAAACTGGGCAGTTACATATCAGATGATAAGAAGTTCCATAATCGGATTCACAACCATCACAGACAAAGGATTCAACACGTTGAATATTTGCCATGTGATAGTTGAGTCGGCAGTGACCTGTCAAGGCCTTGACTAAGACACTGCAATTCTGTTTAGACAGATTAGCTAAATAGTTAGCTACTACCGGAGATGGCTCTCGGATATACAATTTTGTTTGTCGACATGAATCCAAACTACTCCAATACCGTTTGTGCTGAGTGGAAGCCCAAGAGCTAATCAAACGCTTCACCCAACACTTAGATATTGGAATAGCTGGCTCAGGACCAAAAAAGTCTTGTGATGCTCCAGTGCGAGCTAACTCATCAGCCAATTCGTTTCCAGCTATGGACGAATGGCCAGGTACCCATATAAGGTGCAATGTATTAACTGAATTCAGTTCCTCTATTTGAGTTCGACATGCGATTACTAACTTCGACCTTGAGTTGGCCGAAGCGAGGGCTTTGATAGCTGCTTGACTATCTGAACAGAAGTATATTACTTTTCCCATTATGTGTTTCTGAAGTGCAGATTGCACTCCACATAATGGCAAATATTTCCGCTTGAAAGACAGTGCAGTGTCTACCCAGTGAGTGTGACTGTTCCAATCTTAGCTCACGCGAGTAGACACCTGCACCCGCTCTACCTTCGAAGAGGGAGCCGTCAGTATAACAAACAATGCTGTCCGACATACTTCTCTCCAAATAGCCAGATGTCCACTCATCCCGCGAGGGGAATTGTGTCGAAAATGTCCTATAAGGAAAACTACTAGCGAGTGTGAGATCACTTGGAGCAAGGACTGTTCTGTCCCAATCAACCATGAGTTGTAACAACGAAGTGTGTGTAGAACTGCGGTTTACAGGATTCTCTTCCAAGAAACCGAGAACCCATAATCGGTAAGTACAAGAAAGTGCTTCTTGTTTGAGATGTATGTGTAGTGGGATAACGTCGAGAAGAACCTCGAGAGCAGCCGTAGGAGTCGAAGAGAACGCACCAGTCATTGCCATTAGGCACATCCTTTGAAGATGGCCTAATTTAGACTGAATTGTCCTCACTTCACCCTTTTGCCACCACACAAGACATCCATAAGCCAAAATTGGTCGTACAACTGTTGTGTAAATCCATTTGATATATTTAGGTTTAAGACCCCAAGTTTTACCAAAAGTTCGTCGGCATTGGCCGAAAGCCATACACGCCTTTTTGACTCTGAACTCAATGTTAGGAGTCCAGGAGAGCTTGGAATCAAGAATTAGTCCCACATACTTTACCTGATCCGTTACATTGATTTCAGAGTCAAAAGATGTAATGGGCGAATACCGTTACGGTTACGTTTTTCCGTGAAAAGAACAATAGATGTTTTATTCGGATTAACCGAAAGGCCATATTGGCGACACCAACTTTCGACTGCCTGAAGAGCGTTTTGCATCAGGTCGAATAAAGTAGTAATACACAAACCGACTATCAATATTAGATAGTCGTCAGCAAATCCATAGGTAGGAAAACCGCCATTATTGAGTAATCTCAATAGCGTATCTGCAACGAGGTTCCACAAAAGTGGAGATAATACTCCCCTTGGGGCAGCCACGAACACTTAATTTCCTAATCGCTGTTTGACGTAATGTCGAGTAGAGATGTCGGTTTTCAAGCATCTGGTGAATCCATTTGGTAATTATATTAGGTAGCCCATGACATCGTGCGGCTTCCAATATTGCATCGAAAGACACGTTGTCAAAAGCACCCTCAATATCTAAGAACGCACCCAAGCATGATTGCTTTTGGGCAAATGCTTTTTCGATGTCGTAGACAACCTTGTGTAGAAGAGTCACGGTGGACTTTCCAGATTGGTAAGCATGTTGATTAACATGAAGAGGCATGTTTGCCAAACAGTCATCACGAATGTGATGATCGATAATACGTTCTAAGCATTTCAGAAGAAATGAGGTCAGACTGATGGGTCTAAAACTCTTTGCTTCTTCATACGAAGCACGTCCTCCTTTTGGGATAAACTTTATAGTGACATCCCGCCAGGATATGGGAATATACCCAGTAGCAAAACTGCATACTAAAAGTTTTTTCAAAACATGTTTGATATGCTCAAAACCCTTCTGAAGAAGAACGGGATAGATCCCATCTTCCCCTGGAGATTTGTAAGGAGCAAAACTATTAAGAGCCCATTGAATCGATTCATGATTCTACGAGCCTGAGCCCAAGACCCATAACTACATGAAAAGACATCAGGAACATCCGAAGATGCAATATCTACACATCCAGGGAAGTGTGTATCAAATAAGTGCTCTAACGCTTCTTCGTCAGAAGAAGTGTAGTCGCCATTTGGCTTGCGAATTTCGCCAACTTGGAAATCCTTGGATCTCGCAAGAATTTTATTCAATCGAGTGGCTTCACTCAAATTGGAAACATTTGCACAAAGGTTTTTCCAGCCGAATCGTTCAGCAGATCGTAGAGCCTTCTTATAAGCTTTGCGAGCCATCTTGAAAGAATCCGTCCCTGCTGAATGGCGTCTGTTCCAACTCCTTCTACACTGCTTCCTGAGCTTAGCCAAATCGGAATTCCACCACGGGGTTCCTCTTGAGGTTTTCACAGAACGCAAGAGGCAAGCTTCTTCAAAAGCTTCCACGATATGCAACGTTGTAGTATCAACGGCATCATCCAAGTCGGTAGGAGTTTCAATGGATGGTAGATATCCATGAAATTTTGTCGAGAGCAACTCTGTATAGAGATCCCAGTTGGTTGAACGGGGATTTCTAAAACGCAAGGTCTGCGAAGAAACATTCAACTGATCAAAATAGATGTAGCGATGGTCAGATATGGATTCCTCATCTGACACATGCCAATTCGTCAACTCGTGACTGATTCGATTGGAGCAGAGAGTTATGTCTAATACTTCTGCTCTATTGGATACCATAAAGGTTGGGCGATTGCCTATGTTAAGTAAACCAAGTTCGGTACTACTTAAGTATTCCATCAAGCTGGAGCCTCTCAGATTGATATCCGAGCTACCCTAGATAATGTGATGATAATTAGCGGAAGGCCTTTTGACGTGCAATAAATGACAACTTGTTTGAAAGCATCCGTATGTTTCATCATGTGGTAAATAAACCGAACAATAGATGTATTTTGTGACAGGGGTTCCACCAGTTACATCGATTGCGACAGCACATACATCTCTGGTTGTTAGTTCAGAGATAAGTGTAGCAACGATAGCGTTGTTAACAAGTACACATGCACGCGGCATTGATCGAGAGTTTGCCATTTCATTACTGAAAGCAGCAAAAACCGGGTTCACTAGGTTACCTAGGTAAAAGCTACCCTTGCGAAAATAGGGTTCCTGCACCAAAGCCACTTGGGATTTGCCATTTTGCATAAGTCTACAAAGATTAATCGTTGCTGTTCTTTTGTGCTGAAGATTGATTTGAGCTATCCTAACTGTAGCCATTGTGAATTACGATAATACACTCCACAACTTCAACATTTATGTGAACAGCAACGATGAAACCAAGTCGGTATCGTATCAAGAACGTCAAAGACGAAACACAGAGTACACTGTGAAAAACGCATATAGCGAATCCATATAGGTGACAATTAGATGAAAACTAAATAAAAACATACTCATAATCCCACCCTTATTTAACCTCAAGTTGAGATTGAATAAGAGTAGCCGATTATTCCGGAGAAGCAAAAAGTCGACTACGCCATAGCTCCGGTTAGCGCAATAAGGGCTCAATACTGTGAAGGGTGCCCTGGTGCTTCACAGGCTCCGTTAGCGGTTAGGTTTTTTTAGACCCCCCTAACCATTCATTCATAGGCACGGTAAGCATAAAGCCGCATCACACCAAGAATTAGGGGTCACCTGTATGGTGGACTTTTACCACTGGAACAGGCAATCCGTAGCGTTATTCTTAGCCAGACAACCGGCTGCCGACACCACACGGCTATCTAGGCTGTTCGTGGGGAGAAGTTGACATTGACTTTACGTCAACTCTCAATGTGGCCGAACAGCCAGAAAAGGCATAAGGCCACCACACGATTCTGAACCCAGATTCCCTACTCTGCTGAGTCGGTCCGGAGTCCATGCAACGATCGATTTGTACATAACCAACAAGAACGAACACATCTTCCAGCCGGCTGTGTACCAGGAGCTCAGTTTGGATCGGAAGTAGGCTCCTCGTTTAATCGGCATCAGCTGTCCCGGCGAAACTATCATCGAGTCGACTGGGGCCCGAAGGTGCGTGGACGATGGTATATACTACGAGGCGCGTCCGGAGACGCCGCACAGTATCGACAGCCAGCTGTGCACCTTCGAAGAGGCAATCTCGGTGGCCAGAAAGCAGCATGTTTCAACGGCTCGGCAGGTAAGCAACACCCCAACCATTGATACACTCACTATAGATTTCATCCGTTCACGACTGAGTACTGGACAGCCTGACCTTAAGACACGCTACAATCGTTTGACAAAAATCATCCAGGCCAGAATGGAGGAACTCAGAAATAGTGATTTCTCCAATAAGATCCGCGCTCTCACAGACTGTGCTAAGCCTTTCTTCTGCAATTCCTCAAGGAGTTACTCTAACAATTCTTCCGAGAATTTCTTCGAGAATTTCTCCAGGAATTCTTCCGAGAATTCCTCCAGGAATTCATCAAGGAATTTCTCCGGGAATCATTTCCGAGAATTCTTTTAGAAAATTCTCCGCGGATTCCTCCAGGAATTTCTTCGAAAAATCCTTGAGGAATTCCTCCAAATATTCCTTCAGGAATTCCTCCGAGCATTTCTTCCTGTAGGAATGCCCAGATAAATTCCTGGAGGAATTTTCGGAGGAATTCCTCTGAAAAATGCTCTGGAACCTCCTTCAGGAATACCGGAGGAGTTCCAGAGGAATTTCTGGAGGATTTCCGGAGGAATTCCTGGAGCAGTTCCGAAGAAATTACTGGAGGAGTTCGGAAGGAATTCCTGGATGAATTGCTGGATAGTTTCCTGGAGGAATTTCAGGGGAATTCCCGAAGGAATTCCTGAAGAAATTGCCGATGGAATTCCCGGAAAGTTATTCCTGGAGCAATTTTCGGAGAAATTCCTGGTTGAACTCCCGGAGGAATTCCTGGAGGAGTTCCCCAAAGAAATCCCTAGAGCAATTCTCGGAGTAATTCTTTGAGGAGTTCCGGAAATGATTTCAAAAAAATTCTTGTAGGAATTACTGGACAAACAAAAATTTAGACATTCAGACATACAAAAATTCATGGACAAACTCCCGGAGGAATTTCCAGAAGAATTCCTGAAGAAATTTACGGATGAATTCGCGAAGAAATTCCCGAAGGAATTTTCGAAGTAATTCCAGGAGGAGCTTCCAAAGAAATTCTTGGAGGAATTTCCGATCGAATTCCCAGAGAAATACTCGAAGGAATTCCCAGAGGAATTCTCGAAGGAATTCCCAGAGGAATTCTCAAAGGAGGAACATTCTCGAAGGAATTCTCGGAGGACTTACCGGACAAATTCCCGGAGAAATTGCCTAAGGAATTCCCGGAAGAATACCTAGAATAATTCTCGGAGTAATTCCTGGAATAGTTCCCGGAGGAATTCATGAAGGAATTCTCCGAGGAATTCTTGGTGGAATTTTCGGAGGAATTTCCGGTGAAATTTCCGTAAAAATTCCCCGAGGAATTCCCGGATGAATTCACGGAGGAATTCCTGGAAAAATTTTCGGAGGAATTCCCGGAGGAATTGTCGGTGGAATTCCCGAAGGAATGCCGGGAGGAATTCCCGAAAGAATTCGTGAAGAAAGTCCCTAATTACCGAAGAAATTTTTGAAGGAATTCCCAAAGGAATTTCGCATGGAATATTCAGAGGAATTTTCCATAGATTCCCCGGATGAATTCTGGAAAGAATTTTTGGAGGAATATCCGGAGGAATTTCTAAAGAAACTCCAAATCAAATTCATATGGAATTTCCTGAGGGTTTCTCGCAAGCCTGGTAGCGGGTCACGTTTTAATGACTTGGTCTCTCTTTTTCGGATGAGTCAGTAAACAGTCTCCACAACAACGCGAATTATGAGCTATCAGAGTTTCCCTAGCTTAAGAAAGGTGGCTGCACAAACTTACTGAAAGCTTAGGTTGTATCTTTATGAATGGTAAAGATGGGAGATTTGCAGGGTAGGGAAAATTCGTTACACACTATTGAAATTGAATCTTTTGCATTCTACATGAATTTCCTGGTGCTTCAAAGTGAGCGAGGAACTGTTCAAACGTTCACAAAATATATTCTGATGATAAATTAAATAGCAATATATTTTGAAATTTTGAATTTAGACTACCGTTTGATACTCCGAAGAAACTTCTTTTTTAACCCTTTATAAGGCAGCGGCAACTATATTGCCACCAATGTTGTCCCGCTTGACGGGCAGTGGCATCTATATTGCCACCAATTTTCAATGTTTCTGAACTGTTTAATGTATAAGAAACATACATTTGAGTTTAATACCATGTCAACATTGTGTCCAATTGTGGTTTTTGTTAATTTATTGTTTAGATTCGTCTATCGCTTTACGGCTTATCGAACTATGCAATGTGGCACGATAACATGGAATCTGATGCTTCTCCGCAGCAACATAATCTATTGGCAAGAATGATCATCTGGAGTAAATTAGACTGTGCAATTTTGGTGCAGCTTTAAGTCATTTTTCGTCATGGCAAAAAATAGCGTGTGCAACTTGTTGCAAAACTCGATTTTTTCAGCACTCGTGGTATTTATCCAACTCGGCAAGCCTCATACAACTCGTACTGAAAAAAATCATCTTTTTGCGACTTGTTGCACAAACTACTATAAATTTGTTACTACGATCGCTGTTTATTTGTCCATTAAAGTTCATAATATATTTTATGATGCAGCTGTGCTATCTAGAAACATTCTTATTTTTGGAATGGCAATATTTTTTATATTTTTTAAAGTTTTTCAAACCAAAAGAGAAATCTAATTTCGATTATATTTTCGAAAAAAAATTATATCTAGCATTTATTACATGATTTTCAATCATAAAAAGGCATATTTACATATAGAGTAGACTGGCCCAGGAAACAAAAAGTTGTCGGATTTCACAGGGCACCCCCCAGAATTATGTCTTTTGGTGAGAAAATCAATCTCTGAAAGTTTCAGCTCAATCGATTGTTGCATAAGCTGGCGCATTTGATTTGAAGTTTGTATGCGGATTTCAGTCAAAATATATAGGAAAATACACCTCCGACACTCATACGATCTGGGAATTGGTTCTGATTGCTCGATTGAGCTCAGAATTGGAAAAAGAGCTGTTGGTATGTTACAGAACAATTCCACAGAACATTCTACGATGATTAAATGAACTTTTGTATACATTTCAGCTGACTCGATTCGATCAATAAATCCAAAAGTACTCAAAACAGCCCCTAATAATTTCCCGGCAAGTGTATCGAGAAAAGATATGATCGAGGAATGAGGTCTTGTGTGGGGCCCTCCTTAGCCGTGCGGTAAGATGCGCGGCTACAAAGCAAGACCATGCTGAAAGTGGCTGGGTTCGATTCCCGGTGCCGGTCTAGACAATTTTCGGATTGGAAATTGTCTCGACTTCCCTGGGCATAAAAGTATCATCGTGTTAGCCTCATGATATACGAATGCAGAAATGGTAACTTGGCTTAGAAACCTCGCAGTTAATAACTGTGGAAGTGCTTAATGAACACACTAAGCTGCGAGGCGGCAATGTCCCAGTGGGGGATGTAATGCCAACGAAGAAGAATGAGGTCTTGTATTCCTTTCACAAGCCATTACGCGACATTTTTTCGATCGTTTTATGTGACTTAAATTCACCATTAAAATCTGTGGAATTGTATTACAATACATCCTAAATAAATCGAAGAAAATATTATGGTAATGTGTTAATAAACCGCCCGTTAAGAAAATTCCGCTGTGATGGCCAGGCTTGGCAGTTATAAGGCAACCGCTCGTTCCTGCTCTATATGCCATGGGTTTAATTCCAGATCGTTTCCATGTCCATCCTATAGGTACCTTCATCTTGAACATTCTAGCAGTCACTGTTAGAAGTGAATCAAAGCTATTTCTGCATTCGTTTTTTTCTTTTCTATACCATTGGCAACAAGTTAATTAAAACGTATCTCTGGTAAGTGATAGAAGTATTGCTATCAATTATTTTTCATTGTAAATTCTTATTTGAAAAATAAACAAGCTCATTATATAATTTTGATCCAAATTGTGATTAATATAACATAGATTTTTCAAGCAAAATATTTTTCTTGAAAAAACATTAAAGCGTTCTTCAGAAAAATAATAACAACTACCGAAAAAAGGAAGTTAAAGATGAGAGATGTTTTCATATCATAAAGCACTTCTATTCAATATGAGCTCAAGGCATTCGTATTCCGTTGTTATGAACTTGCTCAAAATAACGCCTTATCAAGTTAAAAAAAATAACATGCTTTAGGAACTTGAGATAGGATTGATTTAAGAAAAATTAAATGATTTCAAAACGTTCATACTTAAAATCGGAATCATTATTCAAAAACGAGACAGCTCAAGAAATATTTTTGTCAGATTTCTCTGAGAATTTCAAAGCGGATTTTAAAATGCTTGATGTTTTTAGGGAAAGCATTTTATAAGAAATAAGAGTAACGCTAATGGTTTTACAGACCACCATGTGTTCGAAAAAAAATCTTAAATTCAGATATAGGGGGAATGACGGCTTTGGCAGGTTTTGTTCTATTATTGTCAGGGGTTTTTATTATGACTGATTATGCTCAAATTTGGCCTAAACATTCTTTGCATATTAAAGTATATTGTGGCAAAATTTCATAGTTTGGTCGACAAAAAACCCCCTGCCAATAATAGAACAAAACCTGCCAAAGCTGTCTTTCCCCTACCTCTAAGATTCCAGTTTAATATCTTAGCTTTAGAATGATTTTTGATATTTTGGAAATTCTGTGATGCTGATATAATTTTCAAAATTATCAATCAGATTTATAGACGGTAAGTGTATTTTCTTGAATAGAAACAATTTAGAAGTTTTAGCTAAGAAACATACAACACTAAGATGATTTAAGAGCTAATGTATTTGTATTTCGAGAAGAAAGCTGGGATACGTGAAAGGATCTTAGAAGCAAAAGGGCATCGATTATGATTTCTTCAATATTTGAACTGAAAAACGTATTCCTGAAATTTCTGAAATCTCTGGCATTTGAGATTAGTTTTTATTTATTTACAGTTCTCTGAAAATCTCCTATGTAAATATGTACATTATGTGGAAGATTTTGATTTGAAAAGTGTATTGGAGGTAATCACTTTCCTTCGATGGGACAAAAACTCATACTAAGGGTAAAATCTTCCAGAAAATCCGAAAAAAAAATCTTTTTAAGAGATTTATAAATTTCTGTAAACATAATTCATGAGTTAAGACGTGATTTCTAAAACCTATGATTGTCAAGGAATTTCTGTGTTGTTATGCTGGAAACTAAGAAATTATTCAACAGTTGAAAAACCACGAAAAAATTGGGATTTCTGAGCTCATAAAAATTACTTATAAAAATGTACATCCTAATAAAAAAAAACCCTGATTAATCAACCTAGCGGTGTTGGTGCCTTTCTCGACCTTCGTAAAATGTGTTTGCTTGAAAGTAGATGAGCTAGTAGCTAGGAGTAAAAAAAGAAAAACTTCTTTGTCCGTTCTATGAAAATCGGATTATTTCAAGCAAAGATATTGTAGATCCGAATGAAACGCGAGATCTCGGTTCGATTTTCAACTTGATGTACAATATGCAAATAAGAATTTTGACAATTTTTTTCCTTTTCTAATCTTTTTGATGTACATATCCCTGTTTTATTTTACCCAGTTATATATTTTAAGGATGTTTGGATGTTTGTTAAACTGAAGCTCTGACTACACAAAAAGAAAACGAAAATGTCATTCCCATCAAGCGAGCGGAGGGCAATATTTGTTATGATATAAATTATCTGCCAAACTCCCGTATGAAGAGGGAGGGAAGTGTATCAGTGTGGAAGCATCCGATAGTTCGTTTTCGGAGAGAAATTATAGCCTTTCGGTACAACTTTGTAGCACAAGAAAGGCAAAAAGTATTTTGGCCATAATTTCTAAGGTAATAGTCCAAGCTGGCCAATTTTCAATAGAAAATAATAGAATAGGATTCCGCGTCCATCAATCGATTGAGAGTAAGAGCATTAAAAATGATCTAGACTTTTTTACGCGCTTTTTTATAACATAAAGCATTTTGGCCATAATTTTTGTGCCCATAGTCCGATCTTCCAAATTTTCAATAGAAAACAATACGACAGGATCCCGCGTCGAATGGAATTTGTTGCAAGTAAATCAGTTGAGGATAAGTACCAAAAAAGTGAGCTAAACTTTTCGCACTTTTGGTGCGCGCACCGCACACACATGCATACACACACAGAGACATCATCTCAGTTCATCGAGCTGAGTCGATTGGTATATAACACTATGGGTCTCCAGGCCTTGTGTAAAAGTTTGCTTTTGGAGCGAACATATAGCCTTTTCGTATACTTTGTAGACAAAAGGCAAAAATGGTGTTTCGGCCATAACTTCCGATCTCATATTTCGATCTGGCCAATGTTCAATAGGATTGGGACATTGGGACAGGATTATGCGTCACATGAATGCAACTTGTTGCGAGCAAATAATCTGAAGATAAATGCCTAAAAATGAGTGACATTCGTTACGCGATTTTTTCGTAAAAGTTTGCCTTTTTGCCATAACTGGCCAATTTTCAATAGGAAGCAATGGGACAGGAATCTGCGTCGAATGCAACTTGTTGCGTGTAAATCGATCAAGGTTAGGTGTCCGAAAAATAGGTGACATTTTTTTTGTGATTTTTCTATTAAAACCAGATTAATCCACCTAGCGGTGATGGTGCCTTTCTCGTTCGTTCAAAAGGTTTGAAAAAATCTCAAATAACACCAATATGTGATGATATGGAAATGCTAATATCATCTTACAAACTTAGACGTACTTAGAATTGATAGTTCCGTTAGGATACGGCAGGCATGAAGAATGTTTTTATAGAAGTCGATTTGAAAGCGAGCGGAGGGCAATATTTGTGATGGTACATATCACGACCTTCCTTCTGTCAAGCTCCCGTATGAAGGGGAGGCCAGTGGAGATATATCAGCTTCCACACTGATATTATTCCCTCCCCTTCATACGGGAGCTTGGCAGAAGGAAGGTCGTGTGATATGTGCCATCACAAATATTGCCCTCCGCTCGCTTTCAAATCGACTTCTATCAAACCCAGACTAATCCACCTAGCGGTGATGGGGCCTTGCGCGACCTTCGGAAAATGTGTGTGCTTGAAGATGGATGAGCTAGTGGCTAGGAGTAAAAAGGACAGATTGATTTGTCCGTGCTATGAGGATCAGAGTATTTATGGCGGAGATATTGGAGATCCAGTTGAAAACCGAAAATCATATTTTGTCCCATTTCCGGATGTCGCGACTGCATCGCGAGTGGTGCCCGACTATGGCACAGTTGCGCACTACTCGCGATGCAGTTGCAACATCCGGAAATGCGAGAAAATGCGATTGTCGCGAAACCTCAGTTCGGTTTTCAGCTTGATCTACAATATGCTAATAAGAATTTCGACATTTTTGTTTCCTTTTCCAATCTTTTTGACGTACATACCCTGTTTTATTTTACCCAGTCATATATTTAAGGATATCACTTTTGGATGTAAATTGAACTGAAGCTCCGACTACACAAAAAGAAAACGAAAATGTCATTCCCATCAAGCGAGCGGAGGGCAATATTTGTTATGATAAAAATCTCATGATCGTCTTTCTGCCAAACTCCCGTATGAAGAGGGATGGAAGTGTATCAGTGTGGAAGCATCCAATAGTTCGCTTTCGGAAAGAAATTATAGCCTTTCGGTACAACTTTGTTGCACAAGAAAGGCAAAAAGTATTTTGGCCATAATTTCTAAGGTAATAGTCCAATCTGGCCAACTTTCAATAGAAAATAATAGAACAGGATTCCGCGTCTAATGCAATTTGTTGTGAGTAAATCGGTTGAGGGTAAGTCCATTAAAAGTCAGCTAGACTTTTTTACTCGCTTTTTTATAACACATAGTATATTTTGGCCATAATTTCTGTGCCCATGGTCCGATATTCCAACAATACGACAGGATTTTCAATAGAAAACAATACGACAGGATTCCGCGTCGAATGAAACATGTTGGAATTAAATCGGTTGAGGATAAGTTCCAAAAAGGGAGCTAAACTTTTCGCACTTTTGGTGCGCGCACACACACAGAGACATCATCTCAGTTCGTCGAGCTAAGTCGATTGGTATATACCACTATGGGTCTCCAGGCCTTCTGTAAAAGTTTGGTTTTGGAGCGAACATACAGCCTTTTCGTATAAAAAGGCCAAAATGGTGTTTCGGCCATAACTTCCGATCCCATAGTCCGATCTAGCCAATTTTCAATAGGAAAAAAATGGGAAAGGATTCTGCGTCGAATGCAATTTGTTGCGAGCAAATCGGTTGAGGATAAGTGCCTGAAAAATGAGTGACATATTTTACGCGATTTTTACGTATAAATTTGTATTTTGGCCATAAATTCCGATCCCATAGTCCGACCTGGCAAATTTTCAATAGGAAACAATGAGAAAGGATTCTGCGTCGAATGCAATTTGTTGCGAGCAAATCGGTAGAGGATAAATGCCCGAAAAATGAGTGACATTTTTTGCGTCGTTTTGTGCGCACACACACACACATACACACACACACACGCACACACAGACATCACCTCAATTCGTCGAACTGAGTCGATTGGTATATAACACCATGGGTCTCCGGGCCTTCTATAAAAAGTTTGTTTTTGGAGCGATCATATAGCCTTTACCGTATACTTAGTATACGAGAAAGGCAAAACGCAATTTTTTCATAAAATGCGTCGGGGCTACCCCTAAACGTAATTTCCCAGAGTTGAGGTAGAACAATTTTTCTTTTGTTATACCCTAAGCTTCCATTTTCTTCCATTCCATTCATTCCAGACTTTGTCCAATTTTGGGACACCCTTATATAGATTTTACGTATACAAGTTCTACGTCTACTCGCAATCATGTTTCAGAAATTACCCCTTAAATCTATTCTAATTGATCTTCTCCATCAATAGTTCATACATAAAAGTAGCACATAGTTGCCTTGCTTATCCTAGCAAAACATTTTTTTTATTATGAAGAACAGTGAAGGACTGAGGGCATGCCACTCAGAAGCATGTCGTTATCCAAGTTTCACTTTTACCATCCAAACCGCAGTATCAGTGGGAATCACCAGTAACAAGCAGTCAGACAGAACATCACAAAAAGACAACAGGATTAGATCTTCACCATTCCTCACTTACTTCCACTTTCCAAAAAACCAACAAATTCCATCAAAGCAGAAGCAACAGAAAGAGCTGAACCATCATTATTATGCAGCCCGAGAAGAAAAAGCATCCAACACTCAGCCAGGAGCTGCAGAACTGCAGTGGGTGGATAGTTTTTACTGCATACTTACTTATTACGACAAGCAAAAGCTCTTTTTTGGTTACTGAAGTTCTTTGTCTGCTACCCTTCAGTTCAGACGGCTGCTCTGGCCATATACAAACACTGTAAAATTGTTTCAAACGTTCAATTATTCAAAAAATCCACTCTTTTATTAAACTTATAATCTTTTGTGAAGTTTCTATCGTAGATATCCATTTCAACGGTAAAAGCACAACTGAAAGTAATTAAGCCACTCTAAGCGTGTAAGATTGCTAGTTTCTCGCTCCTGGTTTCTCTGATGATGACGATGACGAGATGATGTACGTACAAAGTAACCAAAAATATACACATACCCAAGCTCAATGTTTTAGGATGGATGGTAGACAAAATGTACGTGTTATTAAAATGACCGAGCTCAAAACAAATGTGGTCTTAAAGTCTTATGCTTTGATGTGTAAGATTCACGGGCTGGTAGTTGTTGGGAACTCATGAAGCTTTTTCGTATTTTTATGATTTCGACCCCAGGTGGTTCAACGATCCAGGTCAACATACTTTAACATATTTCTCTCGATGTTTAGTGATTTTAGAGATTTCCATTAGAACTTAAGGACAAGCCTCTTTGAATTATAAACTAAATGCACATGCATTTTCAAGGGCACCCCATTCAAAGGAATCCACGCACAACTGTCATGTCTATTATTCCAGCGTTGCTGCGGCACAGCATGCCTTGGAAAATGAAAATGACAGTTGTGCGTGGCATCCGTTTTGAATGTTGTGCCCTTGAAAACACGAGTGCATTTAGTTTTGGATTCCTGGAGGCCTGTCATTACCAGCTGCGGTACGATGTTCGGACTAATGTTTCAAAGCCTGCCGTATTATAATGGTGAACATTATATGAAATTCATGGTTTACTGAGGATATAATAGTTAATGCCTGTCCACGTTAAATTTCGGACACTGAGATAATGTCCAAATGTTTTTCAGCCATTTTATCAATTTGGGCGAGGATGGAAACGTGTATCACATAAAGCGGATAGATTTAGCTATGCAAAAATTGATCTTCTCTGCGGTTTCTGAAAATTTTAAGAAATTGTATTGGAAGATGGGTGTCCGAAATTTAACGTGGACAGGCTTTATATGCATAGTAAAAGAGATTAAATTTCGAAAATAGTATGGAGAAACTAATCAGAGTAGCCAGGATTTACAACTATTCTGTTAGAGCACATCGATTATAATTAAAAGAGTGTTCACTGTAACCGTTTTAACCAAATCAATAGCATTTTCTGTATCGCTCTAAAACTAAATCCTTGATCGCTTCACGCTAAAAATGAACAAGCTAAAAACGGGACAACTCAAAATTTGAGGGTAACTTAATAAAACTTAAACTCAATTCATTTCTAGCGTGTTATCCATACGATATAATAAAATAACAAACGAATTCAAGGCCCTATGGAGAGAATTATGCGGATAAAATTTAAATGGTCACTCGTCACTTGTGTTTGGATCATGAGTCATGCCTTAAATTGTAAAGTAATTCAGGTTTACTGTGAATCATATTAAATTATGTATAGCCATGTTTCGAATATATGGGCTTCAATCTTTCATTTGCATTTTTTCATACAACTTGCGACTAAGATAAAACACAAAAACACATCCTCCGGTGTTCACCAGCAATCGACCCCGACTTTCAATTTTTCCTTTGTGTGTATATGTACTCGCAAAACAAAAGATACAAACGATTATAATGAACATTTTGCAATTAGCACATGACATTATTGTGAGTGACATTATCTAACTCCATTATGGCTGTGTGCACTCCAAGGCAGCAGCAAAGTCCAGCAGCATACCCCTCAATGCAATGCGATAGTGCGGTTATTTTCGATGCTTTCCTTTTCTCTCTCCGTATAGGTTATCGCAATCAGATCTGCATACGCTCCGCCGGATGTGGCATTGTCGAACACTCTAAATGGACTCTGTTCAAAGTTCGGACTTGGATCACAGTCCAACTTTCGTACAGTGACGTACTTGGGGGCACGGTAAATTATTTGTTCCTTCGGCAATCAACCCACGAACATCATTGTCGTCAACCCCGATGACGTTGACGATACCGGGTCCAGGTTCTCTTTGCGTGGTACACGTCGCTATCGTCAAACCCGCCTAAGCTGAAGCCACTGAGGACTCAAACGAGCGGATTTTATTTTTTCAGCAATGTTATTGTTGCGCTGCATGCCGCTTTTCCCATTCATCTCCCCGCTGCAACCGGGGCAGACCAGATAACTCATCACAGCTTCATAGTCGATGCGGGATGCCACAACAATACTTTTCAGGAATATTGCTACTACGACGGACAGTGCTGTGTAGGTACTTGCGCTGTCAAATTTCTCCGAAAGAGAGCTTGTCTGTTGCAAGCCAGAGATTGAATGAAAGCACAAAATAGATGCAGTCACCTAACAGGGGTTCATGTGCAGTGTTATTGGGACGATAGAGACAATGATATGATACCTACCAAATCTTTATAATTCACAAAAGTTCAGTTCAATCCTAGTCCTAAACACGTGTTCGCCGATAAAGTGATAAGATTAGTCAAGGCGTCGATGGATCACGAAAAGGGAATCTAAACGGATCCATCAATACCCCGAAGAAGTACATTTGTGAGAAAACTCCGTTAGCCCCCGCCACGTGTTTGAAACCATGATGTCAAAAGTTAGGTAATTGATTGACGAAAACGGTACCAGGAGAGAAATTCAAAGAAGCATCGTGGCAGGATGTCTTTCTTACTATGGACTTCGCAAGGCACCTCGATCGAGTTGAGTTTATCGTCGTACCAGAATAATTATCTACAAAAACACTAATCGGATGAGTAGTCCTCTACGAACACAAGGCCTTGATAACGCTCGTAGAGGACCAATTTGTTCCTACTTGGAGAATGTGTAATAAAAATACTGTGAATATCTATGTGGGGGGGGGATTAGTCAGATAAAAGACGGTTGGTACCGAGCGAGCAGGATCAATCAGGTGGAAAAAGATTTGCGCATCCTTTGTAGACTGAATGGCTGACGACGGGCAACCCTAAGCTAATCGGATTTTTTTGTGTACTGCTTGAAAGGAATGTGGGTGGGACAACAAAGGGAAAGTTTGGAAAACGGCCCTTGAAGAGGGCATACAACGCATAAGCGTACAAGAGCTTATAGCTTCTTACCACAACGGGTTATGAAGCGCGGATAATCGGATTCACAACTATCACAAACAGATGATTCAACGCGTTGAATATTTGACAGGTGCTAGTTCAGTCGGCAGTGACAATCAAGGCCTTGACTAAGACACTGTAATTCTGTTTAGACAGATTAGCTAAATAGCTTGCTACTACCGGAGATGGCTCACAGATGTACAATTTTGTTTGATGACATGAATCCAGACTACTCCAATGCCATTTGTACTGAGTGACAGCCCAAGAGTAGATCAAAAGCTTCACCCAACACTTGGATATTGGAATAGCTGGCTCAGATCCAATAAAGTCATGTGATGCTCCATTACGAGCTAACTCATCAGCCAATTCATTTCCAACTATGGAAGAATGGCCAGGTTAGGTACCCATATAAGGTGTACAGTATAAACTGAATTGAGTTCCTCAATTTGAGTTCGACATGCGATTGCACTGAACTTCGAATCCAAAATTAGACCCACATATCTACATGATCAATTACATTGATTTCAGAACCATAATCTCAATCTCTGCCATTGACTGGCGAGCTCTTGGTACGGCAACTTGCGTGGATGACGCAGTGGATTACTTCAATGAGCAGGTGAATCAAGCCATCCTTGACTGCGTTCCTCTCCGTCGACCTGTCCCTAAACCACCATGGTCGAATTCCCGATTGTGTCAGTTGAAACGAGCGAGGTCAAAAGCTTTACGTAGTTACTGTCGATCTCGTTGTCCATTCTTGAAGCGGGTTTTCACTCAGGCGAGTAACAGTTATCGTCTGTACAACCGTTTTCTCTACAAGCGATACGTGATCCGTACACAGTCCAACCTCCGTAGGAACCCGAAGCAGTTTTGGTCTTTCGTTAATTCCAAAAGGAAAGGAAATGGATTGCCGGTGGAAATGCACCTTAAGGACAAGTCCGCCAGTACGCTGCAAGGTAAATGCAACCTGTTCGTGGAACATTTCAAGACTGCATTCAACGGTTCTGTGGCATCGCAATCGCAAATAATCGCAGCACTTCATGACACTCCTAGGAATACGGTTGAGTTAAGTTGCTTCGAAATCTCTACGCATCTTGTTAAAGTAGCAATCGATAAATTGAAACAGTCCAGCTCTATTGGTCCTGACGGAATTCCTGCCTGTGTATTAAAAAATGCGCTGATGCTTTTGTATATCCACTCACTGTTATATTCAATAATTCCTTGGCGCAACGTAAATTCCCTACTTGTTGGAAATCATCGGTTATGTTACCTGTCCATAAGAAAGGTGACAAGGCAGACATTCAAAACTATCGTGGCATTACTTCGCTGTGTGCTAGCTCGAAGGTGTTCGAGATTATTGTAAATGATGCTCTGTTTGCTAGTTGCCGGCGTTACATTTCCTCTGATCAACACGGATTCTTTCCAAAGAGATCTGTTTCAACGAACTTAGTTCAATTCCTTTCCACATGCCTACGTAGCATGGATTCTGGTGCTCAGATTGATGCTGTCTACACGGACCTCAAAGCAGCTTTTGATCGTGTTGACCATGGAATATTACTAGCTAGATTGGAGAAAATTGGCGTTTCCCCCGCATTTGTCTCATGGTTAAGATCGTACCTGTCTAATCGCACACTGTGTGTCAAAATAGGAACTGAACAGTCTGAAACGTTTTGTAACATTTCCGGAGTTCCTCAAGGAAGCAATCTGGGCCCATTGCTTTTTGTGCTATTCATAAATGAAATCGATATATTGTTGCCACCCGGATGCCGATCGTTTTTCGCAGACGATGTCGATGTCAACGATGTCTTCATGATAATTAAGAGTCTACAAGATTGCATGGAGATTCAGAAGATGGTAGATTGTTTTGTAATGTGGTGTTCCAGAAACTTCATGACAGTTAGCATTGCTAAATGCAGTATCATCTCGTTTCATCGAAAGATCAAACCATTTGTCTTTGACTATACCATCGCAGACCAGCCGTTGCAAAGAGTAACGCAAGTACGAGACTTGGGCGTTATGCTGGATAGTGGCCTCACATTTCGAGTCCACTACTCTGATGTAATTTCTAAAGCAAATAGACAGCTTGGATTTATACTCAAAATTTCTTCAGAATTCCATGATCCATTCTGCCTGCGATCACTGTACGATCCATTTTGGAGTCAAGTGTGGTTTCCTGGTGTCCATACCACGCCAACTGGATTGCTAGGATCGAATCAGTTCAGAAAAAAATCTTACGATATGCTCTGCGCTTCCTCCCGTGGAATGATGCCACAAACCTGCCTCCATATGAAGAACGTTGCCAACTTCTTGGACTACAAACACTAGAACGACGACGATCCATCGCTCAAGCTGTATTTGTGGCAAAAATTTTAAAAGGAGAAATTGACGCCCCATCTGTTCTAACTGAGATCAATATTTACGCTCCTACAAGAATTCTACGCCAGCGGAATTTCCTCCACCTTGAAACGCGAAACGTTGAGTATGGTCAGCATGATCCTATTAGATTTATGTGTAGTATTTTCAATGACGTTTTTGAACTGTTTGATTTCAACTTAACCACGCGGACCTTTCAAGAACGACTCTCATTAAGATGATAACTATTTTCTAAGCATAATTTTTATTTCTTAAGGCGTTTTTATATGTTGTATGTTTTAGTTAGTTAGTATATTAAGCCAGTTGCTCATTAAGACCACCAAAGTGTCAGATGAATGTATACAAATAAACAAAGAAATAAACAAAGAAATAAACATAAAGATGTAATGGGCGAATACCATTACGGTTACGTTTTTCCGTGAAAAGAACAATAGATGTTTTATTCGGATTAACCGGAAGGCCATATTTTCGACACCAACTTTCAACTTCGCGTACCTGAAGAAATAAAATAGACCCCATCTCGCGGTACTTAGCATCTTACCCAGCAGCTCCTATCCCTATCTCATCGTGGTGCTGGCCGGGATACGAGCAACCTTGGGGAAGATCGGGTAACCAACCCCGGTGGGAACTATGATCGTATGCTGACAGGGAGGGGGGATGGTTTGCTCCTCTCCGGAGGTGCAAATCTTACTGAGCGTCTGTTCTTCATGTCAGGATCGGCTCACAACAGCGTCTGTTCTCCATGTTAGAGGTGGCTGATCATCGTCCGATCAATGGTGCGAACGTTTAGAGATAATCATACCATCTACCAGAGCTGCGGCAACACACACGAGCTGGGAACAGCTTTCATATTGATGGGCGATAAGCAAAGGCGCGTGATCGGGTGGTGGTCGATTAATGAAAGAATGTGCAGGTTGAGAATCAAAGGCCGGTTCTTCAACACCAGCATAATCAACGTCCATAGCCCCCACTCCGGAAGCACTGATGATGATAAGGATGCATTCTACGCGCAGCTGGAACGTGAGAACGGCAGCTGCTCAAGCCACGACGTCAAAATCATCATAGGAGATTTGAACGCTCAGGTTGGCCAAGAGGAGGAGTTTAGATCGACTATTGGGAAGTTCTTTTCCTCCTTGGGAAGCCTCCAAGAATATGGCCATTCGCAGCACCTACTTCCAACACAGCCTTCCATATCGGTACACTTGGAGATCATCACTGCAGACAGAATCACAAATCGACCACGTTCTGATTGATGGATGGCACTTCTCCGACATTATCGACGTCAGGACATATCGTGGCGCCAACATCGACTCTGACCACTATCTGGTGATGGTTAAACTGCGCCCAAAACTATCCGTCATCAACAATGTTCGGTACCGACGACCGCCGCGGTACGACCTAGAGCGACTGAAGCAACCTGATGTCGCCACTGCATACGCGCAGCATCTCGAGGCAGCGTTGCCGGAAGAGGGTGAGCTCGATGGGGCCCCTCTTGAGGACTGCTGGAATACAGTCAAAGCAGCCATTAACGACGCAGCGGAGGATAACGTTGGGGAATCTATACCATTTCGTCGAAAGAGATTTTGTCGAATGACATTTTGTCGAATGACATTTGATCGAAAGGACATTACGTCGAACGGACATTTGGTCGAAGGGACATTTAGTCGAAAATGTTTTTTTTTATCCTTTAGAGACGCAGGACATTTGGTCGAAAGGACACTACGTTGAATGGACATTTGGCCGAATGGACATTTAGTCGAAATCAGATTTTAGAATTAAGAATTAAAAATATTGGTACATTTAGTCTAATGACGTTCTGTCGAATGGCTATTGGAAAAAAAAAGTAGTTTATTCAATAACAATTAAAAAATAAATGGTTTATGGCGGTGTTTCTGAAAGTCACATTATTGTCGCTCCAATATTGTCCAAAGAATGATGGGTTCATAAAAAGAATAAATAATGACACGAAAACGGTGAATATTTCGAGAATATTCCCGACTGCTTTGGTGACTTTGGTGAACTCCTCTAACAATAAATCTATACCACCTGGTCAAAAGAAATTTAGTCGAATGATGTTTTGTCATTAGATATAACGTTGAATAGATTAGGTTATATGACTATTTGATTGGAATTAAATTTTCGGCCAATATTTAACGAATTTTGGTTGAAAGACAATTTATACTGAGCTAATTTTTGTATAAATATTGAGTAAAAGAAAGAGTATCATTGAAAAGAATAAGAACACCATTTCTATTCGACCAGATGTCTCTTCGGCAAAATGTTATTTGACTAAATGTAATTGGACTAAATGTCAATCATCGAAATGTCCCTAAGCCGACTACGGTGAAGTATTGGCAAAATAACATTGATATCATTAGTTTTTGTACTTGCGCCAAAAAAATAGAATTGAGGGTATTTCACCATCAGTACCTAATATCTTGCTATTTATGTATGTTTACAATTTTTCTATAAAACACCGGGTCTCCAGAAGTTTCTGTAAGCTCAGGTGAAACATGCTCATCTGCATCCGT
Organism: Armigeres subalbatus; assembly: GCF_024139115.2. Classification (NCBI taxonomy): domain Eukaryota; kingdom Metazoa; phylum Arthropoda; class Insecta; order Diptera; family Culicidae; genus Armigeres; species Armigeres subalbatus. Next base: position 361,384,789 of record NC_085140.1, on the reverse strand, counting down.
ATTTGTTTCTTCCGCTGCTGATTGAACTTTCTAGCTTTCACCGAATTCCTCTAATCAATTTATTCATGTATCTGGTGGATTATTTATTCAAATTAACCAAAAATCTATTGACGAATTATCTATTTAACTAATTACCCTTATTACCGACTAAACACTTTCAACATTCGACTTATTTTCTATTCGGCTAAATGACCTTTCGACAAAATGTCCATTCGATCAAATGTCCATTCGACTAAATGTCCATTTGACTAAATTTCCATTCGACTAAATGTCCATTCGACTAAATGTCCCTTCGACCAAATGTACTTTCGACTAAATGTCATTCGACTAAATGTCATTCGACGAACTGTCCCAAAGCCGCGAGCAAGGTGGGCAGACCAGGTGCAAAACGACTTGGCGTGCGTTTAGCGCATTCGAGGATGGAGAGATGCGACCTCGAACTGTGTATTGTGGCGTCAAATTGTTGATTCATGGTTATCTGTTCAGATGTTAACTAAATGAATGAAACGAACTTTCAACTCTTCAGGTAGAGCGTTTTGCATCAGGTTGAATAAGGTAATGATGCACAAGCCCACTATCAATGTTAAATAATCGTTGGTAAATCCATTGGTAGTAAAGCCGCCATAATAGCGTATCTGCAACGAGATTCCACAAAAGTGGAGATAATACTCCTCCTTGAGGGCGGAGTAGAGATGACGGTTTTTAAGCATCTGGTGAATCCATTTGGTAATTATATTACGTAGCCCATGACAACGTGCGGCTTCCAGCATTGCATCGAAAGACACGTTGCCGAAAGCACCTTTAATATCTAAGAAAGCACCCAAGCACGATTGCTTTTGAGCAAGTGCTTTCTCGATGTCGTAGACAACTTTGTGCAGAAGAGTCACGGTGGACTTCTCAGATTGGTGAGCATGTTGATTAACATAAAGAGGCATGTTTTCCAAACAGTCACGTTATAAGCACGTTATAAGCATTTCAGAAGAAATGAGGTCAGAGCAGTGGCGTAGTCAGAAAATTGGTCTGGGGGGGTTTTTTGAACTTTTTTTTTTCGAAAAAAAAATTTCTTCCAAAAATGTTGTCTCGGGGGGGGGGGGTTTATACCCAAAACCACCCCCGTGGCTACGCCACTGGGTCAGAGTGATAGGTCTAAATACGAAGCATGTCCTCCCTTTGGGATAAACTTTAAAGTGACATCCCGCCAGGATATGGGAATATACCCAGTAGCAAAACTGTTGTATACTAAAAGTTTTTTCAAAAATGTTTGATATGCTCAAAATATCTCTGAAGCAGAACGGGATAAATCCCATCCTCTCCTGGAGATTTGTGGGGAGCAAAACTGTTAAGTGCCCATTGAATTGATTCAGTAGTTATGGTTCTACATGCTTGAGCCCAAGACCCATAGCTACATGGAAAGACATGAGGAACATCCGTAGATGTAATATCGACACATCCAGGAAAGTGCGTATCAGAGCCGGATCTAGCCGGAAGGGGGCCCCGGGGCCGACGGTATGTCTTCTTCTTCTTATTATTATTATTGGCATTACATCCCCACACTGGGACAGAGCCGCCTCGCAGCTTAGTGTTCATTAAGCACTTCCACAGTTATTAACTGCAAGGTTTCTAAGCCAAGTTACCATTTTTGCATTCGTTTATCATGAGGCTAGCACGATGATACTTTTATGCCCAAGGAAATCGAGACAATTTCCAATCCGAAAATTGCCTAGACCGGCACCGGGAATCGAACCCAGCCACCCTCAGCATGGTCTTGCTTTGTAGCCGCGCGTCTTACCGCACGGCTAAGGAGGGCCGACGGTATGTGGGGGCCCCAAAATGTAAAAAAAGGGTGGTTTTTCTGGGTTAGGGACAAAAGGTCGAAAGACATAAGGTCGAAAGGACAAAAAGTCGAAAGACAAAACGTCGAAAGACAAAAGGTCGAAGGGACAAATGGTCGAAAAGGACAAAAGGTCGAAAAGGACAAAAGGTCGAAAGACAAAAAGTCAAAAGGACAGAAGATCGAAAGGGACAAAAGGTCGAAAGGGAAAAAGGTCGAAAGAATCAATAAGATCAAAATTACACAATTTTTAACAATTAATTAAAATTCATTAGTGAGTACAACTAATAGATGGATGTTTGGGTTTTCTAAATATCACATCGATCTGTCAAAATGGCGCACGCCGCACATCAAATACATCAATGCGCGAACTATTTTGACAGATCGAAGTGCCATTCAGAAAACATTGATATCCATCTATTATTTGTACTCATTGAATGCATTGTATTTAATTGTTTAAAATAGTAAAAAATAAAAAGACTATTTTTTTTCAACTGTATAGGACAACTCCGTCTCGCGCAATACAAGTTTTATTCATATATAAAATCGACAATCTGCTTTATCTCTAACAAAACTATCTAGACAATCATAATATTGTTTCATAGTAATTTCTCCTTCTTTGAAAATGGCTCATTCTTCAACTTTGATTAATGAGATGAGTGTGTTATTATTTCTGCTTGCAGTTTATTTATTTTTTTTATTTATTAAAATAATTCAACTGACAATGAATATCTAAATTAATATTAGTTAAACCAATTGGTTACGGTCAGCGGTACGGAAAAAGTCTAGTAACCGATAACGAAACACGTCAACTGATGAATTAAAGTCAAAAATATCGAAGAATTCGTTGAAGCGCCGACTGATGAATCGAATTGGTTCGTGTAGTGCATAGTTGCTAGTCTGTGGTTCTAGAAGCAAAAATAGACGTTGACGAAGAGGTCTTTCAGGTGCATACAGATTTAACTGCGACAGTAGTGCTGGACAATCGATGTGACCCGTGAGCAGCTTCCCAGCAAACGTAGCTTGAGCGGCGATCCGTCTTAACTCTAGTGGTTTGATGCTAATCAACCGGCACCGCTCCTCGTACGGTGGCAAGTTCGTCAGATCACGCCACCTTAGGGATCGAAGAGCGTATCTTAAAAACTTCCGTTGAACGGCTTCGATCCTAGCGATCCATGTGGTCTGGAAAGGGCACCAAACAACAGCGGATGATTCCAGTATTGATCGCACAAGGGAACAGTACAGTGATCTAAAGCATAACGGATCACGGAATTCACCGGCAATTTTGAAAATAAAACCCAATTGACGCTTAGCTCGGGCTAAAAGTCAAATGCATAGCACAAACACCCAACTTGTTATCAACTTGTTCTTGATCGAAATGTTGTCCCTTTCGACGTTTTGTTCTTTCGACCATTTGTCCCTTTCAACCTTTTGTCTTTTTCGACCTCGGGGCCACGACACCCCCCCTCCATAAATCCGGCCCTTTACGTATCAAATAAGTGCTCTAAAGATTCTTCATCAGAAGAAGTGTAGTCGCCATTTGGCTTGCGAATTTCGCCAACTTGGAAATCCTTGGATCTGGCAAGAATTTCATTCAATCGACTGGCTTCACTCAAATTGGAATCATTTGCACAAAGGTTTTTCCAGCCGGATCGCTTAGCAGATCGTATGCATGCTGAATCTTTGATTTTGAGCTGCCTACCGAAGATAGGGCAAGTTAAAATACTTTTAATTATGTTACAACTTTTTAGCTTCTGGATATTGAACGTGGACTAGAAAAATTATTCTCCCAATGAATACTTTACTGCGACACAAAAAAATTCAAAATTACAACTTTCGAAAATAGTGCAGCCTATCATTACACTCTTAAAATCAGTAAACCTTACAGTACACCAGTATGAAAAATCGACCGTCCTAGCTTTTGTGAGCGCGCGGTTTCGTTCGGTCATCATATCTTCCTTTCCGCTCGACAAGTTCATCACGATTCGTGTGTGCATTTCAACAAAAGATACATATCAAAGTCCTACGAAACAAGCGGGAACACAAAGCACTTTTTTCGATCCTTTCCGTCCTGATGGAAAGTTTTTTTCTCGTGCTCGCTACTGCTGTGGTCGATGACGAGACTTTGCATTCGTCTGTTCTTCGGTGAGGACGGTAGGGAACAATGCCATAAATATGATGTACGAAACAGCAGCTCCGAAAGCTCACCCAACTTGTCATTTACTAAGACTGACGGCTGATAAGATTATGAAAGCAATTGTAGTTTTTCTTTCATCCGCATTGCCAGCATTTTTTTCTCGACAGATGTCGGTCCAATGCTATATCATCGAAATGAGATTGTGGTTATGAATTTTGCAAAAGACCCGTTCGGACGTATCAGAGAAATTTGTTTCGGAAATGAACAAGGGTGATTAATAGCCAATAAACAATTATCTAGAATCGAGAATCTACTTGACCTTTGCAAGAAAATGAACACGAGCAAAACATCGCACAAAACCTATATCATCATCATCTTATTAGTCTGGATTTCCGAGAACTGATCCAATCTGAAAGCCCACTCCAACGCGGTTCCGGGAAAACCCACCAATCGGTTCCAATTCGCTAGCAGATATCCGGCGAACCAGTGGAATCCCACCAAGATAAACTTTGCCTTTCTCAAGTGTTTGCTTATTTCTCAACCACTCAACCCTCCCTCAGCCCGATCCCAATCCCGAGTCCGACGGCACAAGGGCAACCGATACCCACCCAATAATGCATCAAACCAACCAACAGACGACGGATTTCTGTTTCGGAAAGCTCACCAGTAGGAGCATGAAATGACAATTGATTGGATTCGTTTTTCTCAACTTCCACAGTTTCTGTGTTTGCCTTTTTCCAGTCAGCCATCAGCGAGGAGTCTTGCCTCAAGTTGTTCGCAATCTATCCGATCCGATATCGATTACCCAATCTTAGCTGGATGCTCTTTCTTTGACTCAATCTGTGCTAGCAATACACCGTCGTCGTTGTCCGCGTCGTTCGCTTGTCTCTTCATCTGACGACGACGACGACGGAAACCGGGATTTGAAGCACGCGAATCCGAACTTTTACCGTCTTCGGGGGCAGATTTTTCCAGAGTCGACTACAAAACGGGAGGTGTCGGAAAATCGATGAAGCCATAAATTTAAGGATTTTCGCATAGAAATGCCGATCGAGTCGAGGTGATAAGCGACTGGTTGCCAAGCCCCCGTATTCAGAGTTTCCATTTAAAGTTAATGCAGATTTGCCTTTGTGGCGGGCCCCTTGGAGATTTTCGGCAGCTAAATCGAATCCGATTTAAATCTTTTAGTGGAACTGGGAGATTGCATTGTTCTGGAAGCTGGATGGAGGACGAAACAATTCCGCAAATTCTTCGGTTGATTCACATTAACGAACACGGGAGGAAGGGGGAATTTTCCATGAGTGATGAAAAGAACTCTTCAATCGGATAAAACGGAACTTTTCCGCAGACAGACGGGCTTTTTTTAGAGGGGGTAGAAAATACCTTTGAGGAGGGAAGTTTCCAAACTGGGAACGGACCAGTTGCTCCTTTCTGTCGCTGCTGCAGCTGGCTGCGGAAAACTTTATTCTTTTGGACATCCTTTATCGGGTAATGAGAGGAGATTAATTATTTCATAACTGCAGCAGTAAATTGAACGAACATAATTGAATTACTTGCTTTCAAACGGTTTTCATTCAAGTTGGCATCATAAATTATGGAGAAGAATATAAATAGACTCGTTTTCAAGATGTGTCATGTTAGATGTTCATATTATACCTAAACAATAACTTTTAAGCTTCAACACGTCTCTGCTTCAAGATAAAATTTGGAGTGCGATTTTATTTTACTTCAACCAAATCGAGCTGTTTGATGAGACCATTGTTACATGAAACCATAACTCGAAAATCAGCGCGATAAAACCATCAGGACCAATAAACCGTCCCTTTAAATCCCATTACAATATTAAATATGAATTACGAAATCATCTCCGTGAAACCCAACTGAAAAAAGTGGCCTCCCAATTCAAGTGAATCTGCTTGTTACATGAATAAATAAATAAATAATTTTCTAATCTCAACGCAAATAAATTTCGAGAAACGTCTTTCTTTTTCCCCCCTCGTGGATTTCCAACCAGTTGCAATAAAATGCCACTCTGAATAGGTAAACTTCCGCAGCATCTTTGCTTCCTGCTCTCTCTCGCTACCTCCACCAACCGAACAAGACGGCGGCTGGGATAGGATACAGTATAGGATAGAGCTGCTCAAAAGTGGGCTTCCGATAGTCTTCCTCCACTGAGCAACTTTACCGACTGCCAGGAGGATATGGTGAACGCAATTTCGCACGATTCTGTGGTAGCACTGAATGTGGCAGCGCACCATCACACCCCACAAATCACTTATGAAAATATTGCCAGCAATTTCGGTGGTTGAGATTGTTTCTCTGGCTCACTTTGGGTACAGGGAGGGAAGTTTTTTAAGGGGGATCAAGGTAATACTGAAGTTCACACCATTTATTTAACTGCTCTCGAGAAAAGCGTCGCTACGAGTATGGCAAGAAATAGCTGCATTAAATTTTGCAATGATTCTTTGAATCTAGCTTCAAATAACTGTTTTTTTAAAGTTTCCTCTAAATTAGATTATCACCCCCCAAACGTTGAGCAATTTTTCCGAAATTTTGTCCAGAGTATCAGGACATCAAATAGAATGGGATTAGGAGGCGGCCTATCAGAAATTTAGAAAAAGTGAACATTCAAGTAAAATAGATTCTGTACTGTTTAGAGTACTTACAGTGTTGAGAGATTTTGCCAAATATTCAAATAGAACGGAAGACAAGGAGCGAGTTGTTTCACCTCACCAAGTTATGTAATTTGTCAAAACTATTATTTGGCGCCGGGGACTAAGACAAGGTGATGGACTTTCGTGCCTGTTGTTCAACATTGCGCTAGAAGGTGTCATGCGGAGAGCCGGGTGTAACAGCCGGGGTACGATTTTCAACAGATCCAGTCAATTTATTTGCTTCGCGGATGACATGGACATTGTCGGCCGAATATTTGCAAAGGTGGCAGAACTGTACACCCGCCTGAAACGTGAAGCAACAAAAGTTGGACTGGTGGCGAATGCGTCAAAGACAAAGTACATGCTTGTGGGCGGAACCGAGCGCGACAGGGCCCGCCTGGGAAGCAGTGTTACGATAGACGGGGATACCTTCGAGGTGGTCGAGGAATTCGTCTACCTCGGATCCTTGCTAACGGCTGACAACAACGTTAGTCGTGAAATACGAAGGCGCATCATCAGTGGAAGTCGGGCCTACTACGGGCTCCAGAAGAAACTGCGGTCGAAAAAGATTCGCCACCGCACCAAATGTGTCATGTACAAGACGCTTATAAGACCGGTAGTCCTCTACGGACATGAAACATGGACAATGCTCGAGGAGGACTTGCAAGCACTCGGAGTATTCGAGAGACGGGTGCTTAGGACCATCTTTGGCGGTGTGCAAGAAGACGGTGTGTGGCGGCGAAGAATAAACCATGAGCTCGCCCAACTCTACGGCGAACCCAGTATCCAGAAGGTAGCTAAAGCCGGAAGGGTACGATGGGCAGGACATGTTGCAAGAATGCCGGACAGCAACCCTGCAAAGATGGTGTTCGCTTCCGATCCGGCAGGTACGAGACGGCGTGGAGCGCAGCGAGCGAGATGGGCAGACCAGGTGCAGAACGACTTGGCGAGCGTGGGGCGTATCCGAGGATGGAGAGATGCGGCCTCGAACCGTGTATTGTGGCGTCAAATTGTTGATTCAGTGTTATTTGTTTAGATGTTAACTAAATAAATGAAAATGAAATTTGGTACCAGTTAACCCGGCGGACGTTGTCCTGCATTGCATTGTAGGCGAGAAAAAATTACACGAATAAAGTTAAACTGGCCACTTAAAAGTAAGTGTTCAGAATATGAGTCATGTTCGGAATTTGAGTCAAAATGGTACCAAGTTCCAGCGTGTGCCTCAAGCGCACATTTTCTGCTAACGCTGCATGTTCATTCGCACCTGCCGATGAAGAGGGTGGCAATCAATACATGAGGCGTAATCAAAATCGGGGGATCGCTCTTCCCTCATTGTCCGGTTCACAAGGTCACGTGGTTCTCCCGTGACAGCTTCAAGAAAGAAAATCGAAACGGAGCCTTCTTGATGTATGGAATAAGTAAACGTAGTGCCGATATCGCGTCTGATCTTCACTTCCTTATCGGCGAAATACGCCTGCGCATTGCGCGGATTCGTCTGCAGAAGGAGAGAGTTGGACGATGGTTCAACACATGCCGACTGGAAGATGCCACGGTGAAACGGTCCTTCGTTGAAAAACTGGAGACGCGTACTGCAGATATTCCGGTGGCAGCGTGGAAGACCAATGGACCGCCATCAAGAATGCCTTCATCTTTACCAGCGAGAATAATCTGGGCGAACTTCGCACCCAGAGAAAATAATTGATCATCGATGAGACCTGGAGAAAGATAGGAGAGCGAAGAGAAACCAAAGCCGCGATTGAGCAATCAAAAACTAGAGGAGCCAAGGTTTTAGCCCGTCATCGATACTCGCTCCGGAGAAGGAAGCGATACGCTTATGTCGATTGAACAAGCTAGCGTGGGCGGACGCTCTGGCCGACGTAGGAGAGAGAATCGCAGCAACGGGGGACATTTGCCTGCTCTACGATATCTCACGATGCTTAAGCGGCGCGAAGATGAATGCAACAATGTCTGTGAAAGACACGAATGCTCAGTTATTGACCGACCAAACTGATTAGCTTAAACGCTTCTTCGAGCACTTCGAACAACTTTTTCAAGTGCCAACCAGGCCACCACCACCTCGACATGATCTACCTAGGATTCGACGTATAACACGCGTCAATAACAAAGCTCCTTCACTGCTAGAGATTCAAACAGCCATCCAAAGCATGAAATCGAATAAAGCCCCAGGGGTCGATCGCATGTCAGCCGAGATGCTCAAAGCTGGCCCCATGACATCCGCTCAACTACTGCATCATTTATTTCGTAATATCTGGGACGCCGCAACTTTCCCGGTCGACTGGATGCAAGGTATCTTAGTGAAGGTGCCCAAAAAGGGTGACCTGACTGTATGTGATAACTGGCGAGGCATTATGTTGCTTTGTACCGTTCTCAAAGTTCTATGCAAAATTATTCTAGCCCGGATTTAGGAGAAGATCGATGCAACTCTCCGGCGGCAGCAGGCCGGATTCCGTGCCGGAAGATCCTGTGTGGACCATATTGTCACGCTCCGCATCATTCTGGAGCAGGTCAACGAATTCCAAGATTTCTTTTACTTGGTATTCATTGACTACGAAAAAGCTTTCGACCGTCTCAATCACGAGAATATGTGGGGCGCCCTGAGACGCAAGGGGGTTCCTGAGAAAATCATCAACCTCATCGTGGCACAGTACAAGGCCTTCTCGTATAGAGTGCTGCACAATGGGGTCTTGCGTGACCCTATCCGGGTTGTAGTTGGTGTGAGGCAAGGTTCTATTATATCACCGTTACTGTTCCTCATCGTAATCGCCGACATTTTGGTAGCTGCGATTGACCGTGAACCAAACCGCGGGATGCTATGGCAGCCTCTAACCATGGATCACGATTTCTAATTAATTGGTGACGTTGCACTCCTCGCTCAACAGCGCTCTGATATGCAGAGTAAGCTCAACGACCTTGCCGAGCCCTCCTCTTCGACAGGTTTAGTCATCATTGTCAACAAAACCAAATCGTTAATTGTAAACACGGTCACCCCTTCCAGTTTCACAGTAGCCTGGCAATCAATGGAGAATGTTGAAAGCTCCAATATCTTGATAGCCAAATGACGTCAGACGGCGGTACCAAGATCGACATAGGCGCACGGATCAAGATAGCAAGGGCTGAAATGTCTGAAAAAAAAAAACCGGCGGATAAGTGAACGTACCAAAATACGAATTTTCAACTCTAACGTGAAATCTGTGCTGTTATACACTAGCGAAACATGGTGTGTATCAGTGGAAAACACTCAACGGCTGCAAATGTTCATCAACAGATCAACAGACAAAGAAGTCTGGCAACCCTGTCTATTTGTGATAGTCGCGCTGAATAAGCGCTTTAATAGCATATTTACTTTAACGCAAAGTGTGAAAAACAATCAAGTGTGTTTCTCTCGTATCTTATCCAATCTCGTTTTCGTTTTGTGATACCTTTGTGCCACTAGTTTAGCCCTGCTGCTACCAATCGGCGTTTGTTTTCTCTGTTCTCGTCAACGTAAAGTACCTCTCCACCCGACGGCATCGCATTCATTTGAGCTAACTTCACCATCGCATCTCGTCCATCTACCATCTACCAGGCTACCAGTGCTCTAAGCCGATCAAAACCATCGAGTTTGTTCAATGCAATGGATTTTGCCATCAATCAGCACATCTAAAATGTGTTGGTTTAAGAAGACCGAATATGGAGTTTGTAAGTGAGCACGCCAATATTTTATGGTTCTGTGATAACTGTATCGACAAGCTCAATCAGATGAAACAGTATCCCATAAATACAACTCAGGATGTTGTTACGGCTGTGTCCGACGCGTTTCGTGTGTCATTGGACGAACTGAAGGTTGAGCTACGTGAAACCAAAGAGCTTACTAAATCGCTGATCGAGAAGAGGCAAACCAATGAATCCTAGTTTAAAACGAATACGTGATATTGCCGAAAAAGGCACGCCCAAATCTCACCCCGAGCTTAAGCTCGTAGTAGATACAAAATCGGTCGAAAAAGGGTGCCTAACAGTGGAAACGGTTGAAAAACCACCCGAGAAGTTTTGGCTCTACTTATCTCGGATTGCTCGTCATGTTACTGAGGACGATGTCTCCGAGCTTGGCAAATGTTGCCTACAAACACAGAATCCCATCGATGCCCCCAATCCACCCGTCACAGTCGAGCAATTCAGTTCTACATCATTAACAGTTTGTTCCAGCCATCCAAGTCGTTCCGTTCCTGTGTACGGCACCGGTGAGGGGGCTTTCCAACTTGCTCACTCAGGCAAGTACGAAAAAACAAGAGCTTCTTCGAGCGTTCAATTCCGTCATATTTGCAGCACTACATCAAATGTTAATCTTTCGACCGCTTCATCCGATCATTCCACGGCGAATGTATCACAGCATCAACCGAGACGCACCGTAGAAAGCTTTTTGGAAGGCCCTGATCTCCTCAACTCAGTACCGCCAAACGCTGTTAACGATCATCGTAGTCGTCTCGGTCCTGCAGTTGAGGCAGGTGTCGGGGTCTTCCAGCCAGCTTCCAGGATTCAACTGTCGAACACGTACTTCTGTCTGATGCTTGTTCCCTTAAACATAGCTCGCCAACCACCGATTCGTTCACCGATCAACACCACATATCAACTACGAATCAAGACTACGCAGAAGCATGCTTCCCGGATGCAATCATGCCTCCGACAATCGATCGAGCTGCTGTTGGACGTGGACCCTCGACTAACGGGATGGTAAATATATATTATCAGAATGTTGGTGGTTTGAACTAGTGTTTGGACGATTACTTGGTGGCTAGTTCAGATTGCTGCTATGACATGTTAGCTTTCACGGATACATGGCAAGTACAATGTCTAGTCAAGTATTAGACCATCAATACGAAGTGTTTCGTTGTGATCGCGGTTCGCATAATAGCAGAAAAGTTTGTGGCTTTGGAGTTCTCATAGCCGTTCGCCAGGGACTGAAAGCACACGTGATCGAAGATGTTGCGTGGAAAACTGTGGAGCAGGTATGGATAGTGCTAGACCTTGCAGACCGCAAGCTATTCTTTTGTGTCATCTACATCCCACCGGATAGAACGCGAGACAGTTCATTGATCGATGCTCATACGCATTCAGTTAACTCGATCGTGGACCAAGCTTCGCCCTTTGATGACATCGTCATCATCGGTGATTTCAACATGCCCGGAATCAGCTGGCGAGCTTCTGGCAACGGTTTCCTCTACTGCGACGCTGGTCATTCTATGTTTAACTCGTGCACGACGAATCTTCTGGACCATTACAGCTCAGCCACACTTCAACAAATCAACCATATTTCGAATGAAAATAACAGATGCCTGGATTTATGCTTTGCTAGTCTTCGGGACACTGCTCCATCAATTTCATTATCTCCTGCGCCGTTGGTAAAGTGGGTTGCCCAACATCCACCACTACACATTATTATCGAGGAACACAACTTAGTTGAAGGCAAAGACGACATTCCACATGTTATTTACGACTTCTGGAAAGCAGACATCGGCAGCATGAACCATATTCTTTCGACACTGGACTGGGATGACATATTGCATGCTAACAATGTAGATGCTGCAGCTCAAACTTTTTCCCATGTTCTGTCGTACGTGATAGATAGGCATGTTCCCAAGCGAAGCCTATCTGTTAACCGCACTCCGTGGCAGACACCTAGACTCCGGCAGTTAAAAAGGCAGAAGAAAGCGGTTCTGAGGAAGTACTCCAAGCACAAGAGTCAACCACTTAGAGACCACTACGTGCGACTCAATAATGTCTACAAGAGCGTCAGCCGTAGATGTTTTCTTCGCTATCAGAACAGCATACAACGTCGCCTCAAGTCCCAGCCGAAGTCTTTCTGGAAATACGTTAAAGAACAGCGCAGCGAATATGGGATTCCTTCTTCAATGCAATGGAATGGTGCTGTTTTATCCGACCACACGCAAAAAAAAAAGCGTTCATGAATTCGTGAACTAACGAGTTCACGGTGTATTTTCATGAACAACAGTCACGGATTCAGGAACACTAGTCACGTTTTCCAGAGCGTTCCCGAAAACGTGACTGTATTCCCGAATCCGTGACTGTTGTTCATGAAAAATACACCGTGAACTAGTTAGTTCACGATTTCATGAACGCTTTTTTTGCGTCCAACAAGCCATATGTGATCAGTTCGCATCGAAGTTCTTCGGTATTTTTTCGCTAGAAACTCTAACCGCTGAACAGATTAACGCCGCATCATGTATTACTGAGCCTTCAGGATTCATTATGCCTATTATTAATATCAATGACGATTCCATAATGGCAGCCCCAGGTAAACTGAAAACATCGACTTGCGTTGGACCTGATGGCATTCCTTCGGTAATATTGAAGAAGTCGATTGGTAGTTTGTTAACCCCGCTGCTTAAGATCTTCAATATGTCGCTCGCTACTGGAGTGTTCCCTTCCTGCAGGAAAAGTTCATTTATGCTTCCTGTGCACAAAAAGGGTGATAGGAGAGAAATCGATAACTACCGTGGAATATCGTCCTTAAGCGCTGTTTCAAAACTCTTCGAGCTCGTTGTGATGGATCGACTACTTTTCCACTGCAGGCGACATCTAAGCATAGACCAACATGGGTTCATCTCGGGACGCTCAACGACATCAAATCTTTTATGTCTCACCTCCTATATGACTGACAGTATGCTAGAGCGAGCGCAAACTGATGTGGTGTACCTAGACCTTTCAGCAGCATTCGATAAAGTCAGCCATCAAATTGCTGTTGCAAAGCTAATTCGTCAGGATACTCTTGAAAGGCGGAGAGATATAGCTAGAGCTCTTCTAGTTTCCGACATCCTCCAAAACAGAGTAGATTGCCCGAGCATTCTTGAACGAGTAGACATTTATGTAAGACCTCGAGCAATTCGGAACAATATGATGCTGCGACCACCATCTCATCGTACTAATTATGGAGTGAATAATGCTATTACTGGGTTACAGAGGACATTCAACCGTGTGGCTTCAGAGTTTGACTTTAATGTATCAAGAGACGTGCTTCGAGCTAGATTTTTTACGGTGTTAAGATAGTTTTTGTAATATAAGTTTTTTGTCAATGCACAAACCATCATTGGGGCTTCGAAGCCTGTTGATGTAGAACCACCCAAATAAAATAAATAAATAAAAATAACCAGATGCCTGCAGTATATAAGGGCATGGTGGCCTCACAACTGGATCTCAAACAACGAGCTCCATCGTTGTTGTAACCAAAAGGCTCTACGTAGGGTTGGAAACGAAATCTGTAAACAAGTATTAGACTGGAACCCAGCGGTATATCGCAGCAAAAGCAGACCCAGAGGCTCATAGCGGCGAAGCCTCAATAAAAAAAAATAAAAGAAGTCGACCGAAATCTAACCTGGCAACAGGTTAAAGCGGAAGCTGGCCATCGCTTAGAATGGGGATCTTTTAAGTCGGCGCTTAGCACCACCGGAGATATACAGGACCCATAATTAAGTAAGTAAGCAAAATGGATAGTGAATTATTTTCAAACACGAAGAGTTTAGTATTTGGCAACAGCATAAGATCATCAAGTTGAACAAAGCCGTTTCTAGCTGTCTCTTTAGAAGAATTCAACTCCCGGACCCAGTATCATCGCTAATCAACTTAGAGATTTGCAGTGTTGGAGCGCGAAAATATGCGCTGTTCTGAGCCGTGCAACCCCCGGGTAATAGGGCTTCTGAAGACCAGACGTTGTCCCACAGTACAATCCGCACTTCCTCAGCAACTGTGTTGAACTTAATCCTAGAATTTAAAAAAACACATTAATAAAGTATAAAAAAACTTCCTCAGCAATAGGACTTTCAGGACCCAGGCAATTAACAAAAACAATTAAATAATGAATTAAATCATAGTGAAACAAAGTGAAAGTGCTAGGCTAAAATAGTGAAAAAAGTGTTTATTTTCTAAACGAAATGTCCAGCCCACTAGTGAATCCCATCTCCCCAGCATGTTTCGTAGTGCCAGATACCAATCATAATCCAAATCCCAAATCCCAAACCACTCCCATAATCCGTTATAGATAGTAATATCGGTTTTGAAGATCGAGGGAATATTCCACAAATTGTCAGTGATTTGCCTGATCCTTTTGATTTATGTAACTCAACAGATTTTAGACGTCGAAGATGTGTCAGACGTTCTATGAAACAAGACGATCAGACGAAAATAAATGAATCCTCAAAACTAGTAACACTCCTACTCTGTTGGAAAATATCAAAGACGTTTTAAAACTCTATTATGCGAATAAGCTAGACCTTATGACTTTGATTACTAGCTAAAATCACTCGCCAGAAATAAGTTAGAAAGCATCGAAATCTATTAGGGGAGAATAGTCCAAGCTTTTTCGATGTTTTCACCAATATAAACGAGAATACCGAACCATTTCAACATATAGATGCAACCTTTACAAAACCAGCTACATTTCACATTGGTCTCCTATTTAAAACAACAAGGTTTTAATGACTTTCTAATGCGTTTAAAAATAAGAAGGGTTTTCTACAAGACACGACCGCAAGGTAGACGTTGGACAACGGAAGGATATTATTGTAACACAATACGCATTGTAGTTTATTGTTGTTATGATTTCAGTGGTAACTGAAGTATTATTGTTTTAGCTATTCTGATACATTAGATAAACTTTATAAATTACATTTGAATTCCAATTATTGCTATTGAA
This sequence comes from Armigeres subalbatus, assembly GCF_024139115.2. Classification (NCBI taxonomy): domain Eukaryota; kingdom Metazoa; phylum Arthropoda; class Insecta; order Diptera; family Culicidae; genus Armigeres; species Armigeres subalbatus. The sequence continues at coordinate 361,369,463 of NC_085140.1, read as the reverse complement.
ACAAAATCAGAGAAAAAGGGCCAAGTGACCACTGACTTGAAATGTTAAAAATAATGCATTAATGTAGTTCAGATGAAATACCATGCAAGCGCGGAAAAGCAGTTTTCTTATAACCAATAAAGGATGCCCATTAGTCCCGCCTCTTTGTTGCTCGGTATGAGTGCAAATATTGTGGAACCGTAACACTCACAAAAGGGGCGTGGCCATAGGGTTAACCAGGCTTGTCGTTGATCACCGTCCATAGTCATAGTCAAACAATAAAGAACAACGCTTTACTTGCAGGATCATTCAATCGCAATAGGCTCGTTTAATTACAAATCCGCGTTGTCAGGACGGGAACATTATTTGTTTGTCTCTGGTTTAGTTACGTCCCAGCCCATGTACGATAAGATTACAAGAAAGCAGCTTTTCCGCGCGCGTGAACCATTTCGTTCGAGATGTCGCGAAGAGCAGCGGTCCCACCATATCGGCATCGGCGGAACTCCTGTCAGAAATTTTATTCCCACCGGTGGTGTGGGTCGTGCGGTCGTCGTCGTCGGCATCAGATGGAATTTCTTGCCTGTTTCGCCATGATGGCAGCTGTGGCACCAGCTCGGTGGAGCACATTTCAGCAACGGTGGCGTCTGAAGTACCATCGATTGGCTATCATCAGTGAAAGCAGCTCTTAAGCTATAATTTGAGGCGAGGCGAATTTTGATCAAAGTACAAAATTATCGCTTGGTGATGGCAGATATTTTCCGTTGGTAGCAGAATTACGAATGCGTGTCATAGTGAGACGCTGCAGAAAATTATTCGCATGGATAGCAGCAGTAGCAGTCAAGTGAAATTTCCCCTCAAGATTATAATTTTAGTAGGTAGTCTGCTACTTATTTCAGGTTTAGTTTCCATATTCATGCAAATACATTTTTGCAGCCTCTACCTCTTCTGACGCGCAGTCGTGATTCTGCTGCCGACGGCGAAATTTTAATTTTAAAACAAAGCACAACATCCTTTAATGACTGCTTTTCATGCGAAATTGAACAAAGAACCCATGATACTTTCATTTGGTCGCCAGAAATAAAAAAACGCTTTGCTCTCTGTCTTATGACGATGCAGCAGTGATTGTGGTACTTAAAAGTCCCAGCTTAAAAGAACCGATTGATTTTCAATCATTCGCCTTCCCAGGCACAAACACTTTCACTTGGCTGCCACTGATGCCATCTATGCGAATAAATATTTGTAACATCTACCTCCGACGCGCGTTCCTGATTTTGCTACGCACGGCAACTTTCTGGCGTCGCATAGCGGTTAATTTATACTTTGAACAATATTCTTCACACAACAACCTTACCTTGTATAAAATGGTGGTCCTGAAAAGAATCAATTTATTGGTACTGCAACAAAACCAGATCCAGAACAAATTTTCACTGGTGTGCCCCTGACGCCGACGATAGCTACTCGATAGTTTGCTGCTAAAGCGTCACAGATGCAGAAACCATCGCCATCGATGCTAGGACAGTCCTAGGACCGCTACTAACGCCGTCGTTCTGTCCGCTCTCCATTCCCACTCTCTGCTCCCGCTCTCCGGGACCACTCACCGTGGATCATCGTACATAAATGATGCGCGAATATGAATCATGGGCCTTTTTATACCCGCAGAAAATGAAACGGTGACAATGCCCGCTTCCACAACGCTCATCTGATTCTGTATCATGTTCTGAGTGTCCTCCGAAAATTTGAGCTCATTTGGATTAAATCTGATTTAGCACAAGCCGTTTTAAGTTTGCATGCAAATTAGTACGGGGAAATTTATTTTTTCATTATACTGATTATGGCGCTTCCTCGTTAGGCGCAGGTTAAAAGAAAACCTACCATAGCTAAAAGGAATACTCAAGAGCTTCCACTCAGCGAAAACCGCATTCTCATCAATCGTTCCAATAATTAGTAAAAATAAAAACGCGTGCTTATATATTTTCCCGAAGACTGATTCGATATCTTAACTACTTCGTGACGACTAAAACACGCATTGCACAACGCTTGCTCGATGGCTACTCTGTTACTGGAGAAACACGACTGGACAAGAAACAAATTTTCACTTTCTAACTAATTTACTCACCCCCGCAAAGCAGATCAAAATTCACTCGGGGGTCCTATTGGCCCTGACGAAAGCGAGAAAACAAAATGGGGGCCGGCTGATGCTTTTTTATTTTACCCAGCAAGGGATATAGGACGTCAATTTTAAAATGCTTAATAAAGCGTTAAAACACATTTTAGCTTAAAATTGTTCACTTTTTTGGGTTAGAAATTTAATTTACCTTTATATAGGTAACACGAAAGTTGAATTATTTTGATTAAAAAAACATGTGTAGATAAGGAGCCTAACATGTAGTTTTTCAAAATTCTAACCCTACGTATTTAAAAGTTTTCAACATTTCACTGTTAATAACATTTTAAAAGCATTTTAAAATATACTTCCTATAGTTTACCATGTTGAAAAACAGTGATTTCACGCACACGTCCGTCGCCGCTAGATGGCAACAGCGCGGCTGCGTCAAAGCGAATTTCTAGACTTTGCAAAAACTATCGACCAGCTTGGCGCAAGCATATCAAGCTCTATCTGGAATAAGGGCGAATGTCGCAAGAGAAGATTCTCTTCGACGACTTCCCCTCTTTTTAATAAAAGTGACAAGTAGCGGATTTCTTTGAGGTTTATCACCTCAGCACGGTAGAAAACAATACGAACTTGCATTCTGAGGTGATAAACTGCAAAGAAATCCTCTGAATGTCACTTTTATTTGAAAGAGGGGAAGTCGACGAAGAGAATTCTCTCTTGCGACATTCGCCCTTTTACCAGATAGAGCTTGATATAGTTATTGCGTCGAATATTAGAACTCGGACCCGCGAAATGAGCCCGTGAATATTCATAGCATCCGATTTCAACAGCAGCCTGTGGCATTGCCCGAAATAAAACCCCACGAAAAGTCACGCATCATAAAAAAAAAGCATCATCACGTAACGCAGAATTACCTTTCAAGAATGCCTGCAATCCCTGCAGTACCTACGACATTTTTCAAACCCACATTTTACTACCCGAGCACAACCACAACACAAGTACCATGCGTACCCACCAAATCAATTATGGGAGCAGACCATTTGCGCAGCGCCGAGGAGCGAGCGACTCTTGAGAGCTCATGACCTCCGCGCTAAACGTATGACAAACACGTTGAACGAAAATGTTGGATCCTGCTGAATATGAAGATGGTTCATTTCATTTATTTAGTTTACATCTAAACAGATAACACTGAATCAACAATTTGACGCCACAATACACGGTTCAAGGCCGCATCTCTCCATCCTCGGATACGCCCCACGCTCGCCAAGTCGTTTTGCACCTGGTCTGCCCATCTCGCTCTCGTAGCAGCACACATGTTGCAGAGAATTTACAGTAATTTATATGCAATTAAATTTGGGCACATTTTAGTGAAACCAAATCAGTTTGCTACTAGGGTTATTACAAATTGAAGAATTTTGCTGAAAATGACACATTAAACATTCTGATTCATTTCTACACACCAACACCATTCCATAGAAAAATAAATAAAGCAACTGCGACTAAGAAAATAAGACTTGAATACCTCACGGCACACCAAAAATCTAAATTAATCCATGCCTTAAAGCAATATGAAGAAAATTTTTATATCCTTCCTTTCTTATGCCACGATCATCGAATCAACGAAAACAAAGAACAAACTTACGAGAGTTTTTCTTCCCAAAGCTCATGCAAAATATTCGGTATTTTTCACCGACACGCAATTATTATTGTATTATTTATACCGAAACACAAATGGTAGATGTCTTGCTAGATAAGTTTAGGTTTTTCAAGTTCAAAATTATTATACAGAATAATAGATCATCATGCCGAGGAAAATACGTGTAACCAACACAGAATACATTAAAAGTGATAAAATTTAATAGAATAGTATCAATTTCGTCTCCTAGGTCTCGGGAAAACCCGTCTTTTTCCTACATTTACTTACCTATCTTCGTAACCACTTATCTTTCCCAAAATGTGTCACCCATTTCGGGTCATCCTTGGTTTTATTTACGCACTTAAGGAACATTTCCAGCGGCAATCCATCCAACTTGACGTGTTCAGAAACATTAAACTTTTCGCTTAAAAAAAGACTAACCCATTTCCGGAATAGAACCATTCGGGATTCTTTCCCGCCAGCAGTTAAAGTATTTGCCGCGTGAAAATTCATTTATGTAAATGCGTTATCTGTTTTTCTTTTTTCTTACTCATTCGTTTTTCTTCAAAACGTAGTCCTTTCTCCCATCCCTCACCCGGGGTTTCTGATTGTAAAGGAAACTGGCCTCCAAACCGTTCATAAAAAGTGGAAAATAAGTTTTCCCAAACATCATTGTCTAAAATTGTGCGTCCGTTCTTCCACGACCTCCTGCAGCACCAGCCGCACTCACTGCCTTCCAGGCAGCTCTAGACCAAATAAAACATTTCAAATGTAACTGAAATGAGGGAAATGAAGTGGTCATTTGATTGCGTTCCACTGCTTTCGTCTTTTACTGGTTTGCTCTGTTGAATCCATTTTTAGACCAGAGAAGGATTACCCGGAGGGTGTTGTGAAAAAATAAGGCGGTTTTGGGATGGATACTTTTTAGCATTTTTGTTTTGTATTCGCACAGTTTCCGTTTAGTGGAACTGCTGGTTGAATCTTACAGAGAAAGCTTTCGAGCCCAAAGGGTGTTTGAATTGTTTTGATGTTGAATTAAAGTAGGTATTGGGTGAACCTGTTCGATGAATGTGCGTAGCCTTTAGTAATCACAATTCGTGGGCCGATCAAAATTGAAACATTATTACTGAGATCGTCTGTGATAATGTGTGCCGTCATCGTCTGTAATAATGTGAGATTGGGTTATAGTTATCACTCAGCCCCCTGAAACGGCTGTCATCTGCATACAATGTGATTGAAGCCGAAAACTTGGTGCTAAACTTGGTGCTAGCTGTCAAGCGGTGGCTTTAAGCACGGAACACAGTGACGCATGCGACAATATCGCTCGAGGGCAGATTTAATTCGAATAAAAAAAATAAACAGTATTTTTTTTAAATTTTAGGCTCGATTTTAAGCTGTTGTTAAAAGAAAAAGTGCACCATCTAAAATATGTTTCAAAACTTTATTGCAATTTAAAGCTCATTCGTTCATTAATGTATCTGAAATACGCATGTTTCGCTATAGCGAAAAGTTATCAGCACTGTCTATGTCACAATAACAAATTCCAAATTAATAATAATAACAAATTTGTCAAGTCTGCCTGATACCCATGTCGACATCTTTACAGTTTGATAGATGTCTAAAATAGTTTGACAAATATTTGGCATTGTGATAAAGAGTGGGCCTTCAATTCATAATGCATCTTTCTATTTGAAAACCAAATTTTTGCAAATAGAAAAAAATAAGACTGCGAACCAATTAACTGATTGATCACTGATCAGCAGTGATTCATTTTTCCTTCAAATTTTAGAACACTATTCTCGTTGGAATCTGAAGCAAAATAATGTTTTAGCTTTGTTTAAATAAATAAAATAATTATCTTGCTGCTCAGAAATGCCGGGTAATTGCAAAGTGCATTGATCCGAATTTCATAGTAAAAATAACGCGTTCAATCGACAAAACATAAAAGAAATATTTGAATCTCGTGATTCAATCTGCAGAAGATAGAACAAAGCTGTGCAACAGTTTTGAGCTTTTGAATCTGAACAACTAATCTAGGGCAGCTGCTGGGAGTAGTATGTCTTAGATTCATATTAAAATTGAATGCACCTACTAAACTGATTTAATTCTTAGGTTACTTAGGATTCTTAAGATTAACTCATAATCGGCAAAAACTCAAATGTTACACATTTGCGACATAGGCCGTATAGTTAGGTTTCTCATCAGCAAAAAAAATCCGTTGCATGATCATTGGCTGCATGTATCCGCAAGTAGGCCCCACCAAAGCGACCGTGTGCCGCTCAAAGCGCACAAGCCCAAGTCCTGGTGTTAGGTGGGACGCTAAACAGCCCTGACACGACGGCCCTCCGACGAGACAGGAGGTTTGCGCTGGCCCAATAAGCCGCCTAGAAAACCAATCATTACGAACAATATAAGAGATAATGCGACTCGATATAATCGGCAAAGACCTAGGCGACGAATACAGGATCACGATTGGAAGCTTGGAACATGGAATTGCAAGTCGCTAGGTTTCGCAGGTTGCGACAGGATGATCTACGATGAATTACATCCCCGCAACTTCGACGTCGTGGCGCTGCAAGAGATTTGCTGGACAGGACAGAAAGTGTGGAAAAGCGGGCATCGAGCGGCTACCTTCTACCAAAGCTGTGGCACCACCAACGAGCTGGGAACCGGCTTCATAGTGCTGGGTAAGATGCGCCAACGCGTGATTGGGTGGCAGCCAATCAACGCAAGGATGTGCAAGCTGAGGATTAAAGGCCGTTTCTTCAACTATAGCATCATCAACGTGCACTGCCCACACGAAGGGAGACCCGACGACGAGAAAGAAGCGTTCTACGCACAGCTGGAGCAGACATACGATGGATGCCCACTGCGGGACGTCAAAATCGTCATCGGTGACATGAACGCACAGGTAGGAAGGGAGGAAATGTATAGACCGGTCATCGGACCGGATAGTCTGCACACCGTATCGAATGACAACGGCCAACGATGCATAAACTTCGCAGCCTCCCGCGGAATGGTAGTCCGAAGCACCTTCTTTCCCCGCAAAAAATATCCACAAGGCCACATGGAGATCACCTAACCAAGAAACGGAAAACCAAATCGACCACGTTCTAATCGACGGTAAATTCTTCTCCGACATCACGAACGTCCGCACTTACCGCAGTGCGAATATTGAATCCGACCACTACCTCGTTGCAGTATGCCTGCGCTCAAAACTCTCGACGGTGTACAACACGCGTCGAAGTCGGACGCCGCGGCTTAACATTGGGCGGCTACAAGACGGTAGACTAGCCCAAGAATACGCGCAGCAGCTGGAAGTGGCACTTCCAACGGAAGAGCAGCTAGGCGCAGCGTCTCTTGAAGATGGCTGGAGAGATATTCGATCCGCCATTGGTAGCACCGCAACCGCTGCACTTGGCACGGTGCCCCGCATCAGAGAAACGACTGGTATGACGGCGAATGTGAGCAGTTAGTGGAAGAGAAGAATGCAGCATGGGCGAGATTGCTGCAACACCGCACGAGGGCGAACGAGGCACGATATAAACAGGCGCGGAACAGACAAAACTCGATTTTCCGGAGGAAAAAGCGCCAGCAGGAAGATCGAGACCGTGAAGAGACGGAGCAACTGTACCGCGCTAATAACACACGAAAGTTCTATGAGAAGTTAAACCGTTCACGTAAGGGCCACGTGCCACAGCCTGATATGTGTAAGGACATAAACGGGAACCTTCTTACGAACGAGCGTGAGGTGATCCAAAGGTGGCGGCAGCACTACGAAGAACACCTGAATGGCGATGTGGCAGACGAAGATGGCGGTATGGTGATGGACCTGGGAGAACGCGCGCAGGACATAATTCTACCGGCTCCGGATCTCCAGGAAATCCAGGAGGAGATTGGCCGGCTGAAGAACAACAAAGCCCCTGGGGTTGACCAACTACCAGGAGAGCTATTTAAACACGGTGGTGAGGCACTGGCTAGAGCGCTGCACTGGGTCATTACCAAGATTTGGGAGGAGGAAGTTTTGCCGCAGGAGTGGATGGAAGGTGTCGTGTGTCCCATCTACAAAAGGGCGATAAGCTGGATTGTAGCAACTACCGCGCAATCACATTGCTGAACGCCGCCTACAAGGTACTCTCCCAAATTTTATGCCGTCGACTAGCACCAACTGCAAGGGAGTTCGTGGGGCAGTACCAGGCGGGTTTTATGGGCGAACGCTCCACCACGGACCAGGTGTTCGCCATTCGCCAAGTACTGCAGAAATGCCGCGAATACAACGTGCCCACACATCATCTATTCATCGACTTCAAAGCCGCATATGATACAATCGATCAGGACCAGCTATGGCAGCTAATGCACGAACACGGTTTTCCGGATAAACTGACACGGTTGATCAAAGCGACGATGGATCGGGTGATGTGCGTAGTTCGAGTTTCAGGAGCATTCTCGAGTCCTTCGAAACCCGCAGAGGGTTACGGCAAGGTGATGGTCTTTCGTGTTTGCTATTCAATATCGCTTTGGAAGGGTAATACGAAGAGCATGGATTAACACGAGTGGTACAATTTTCAATAAGTCCGTCCAGCTATTTGGTTTCGCCGACGACATAGATATTATGGCGCGTAACTTTGAGAAGATGGAGGAAGCCTACATCAGACTGAAGAGGGAAGCTAAGCGGATCGGACTAGTCATCAACACGTCGAAGACGAAGTACATGATAGGAAGAGGTTCAAGAGAAGACAATGTGAGCCACCCACCGCGAGTTTGCATCGGTGGTGACGAAATCGAGGTGGTAGAAGAATTTGTGTACTTGGGCTCACTGGTGACTGCCGAAAATGACACCAGCAGAGAAATTCGGAGACGCATAGTGGCTGGAAATCGTACGTACTTTGGACTCCGCAAGACGCTCCGATCGAATAGAGTTCGCCGCCGTACCAAACTGACAATCTACAAAACGCTAATTAGACCGGTAGTCCTCTACGGACACGAGACCTGGACGATGCTCGTGGAGGACCAACGCGCACTTGGAGTTTTCGAAAGGAAAGTGCTGCGTACCATCTATGGTGGGGTGCAGATGGCGGACGGTACGTGGAGGAGGCGAATGAACCACGAATTGCATCAGCTGTTGGGAGAACCATCCATCGTTAACACCGCGAAAATCGGAAGACTGCGGTGGGCCGGGCACGTAGCCAGAATGTCGGACAGTAATCCGGTGAAAATGGTTCTCGACAACGATCCGACGGGAACAAGAAGGCGAGGTGCACAGCGGGCAAGGTGGATCGATCAGGTGGAAGATGACTTGCGGACCCTCCGTAGACTGCGTGGTTGGCGACGTGTAGCCATGGACCGAGCCGAATGGAGAAGACTCTTATATACCGCACAGGCCACTTCGGCCTTAGTCTGATTAAATAATAAAAAAAATAATAATCATTGGCAGCTCGATAGTTATTATTTTTAATCTCCTGATTTTTACGCTTTTTAAGTCCATTATGCTTCCTAAAACTATTATTCTGTCAATACACAAATGGTCCAGAGTAAAGCAAAATTGTATCCACAATGCGACATCCACTTCCAGTTGGATCTGATGAAATGTTAAGGAAAAAGGCTCCAATCCTGGCTCCAATAGTGTTTCGTAAAACACCTGTCGATGGCACGTACAAAGACTAAGTAGATTAATTTATCTTAGTTTCGACGCCTACATTATAGTGAGCTCAAGTTTGTAACCAAAGAGTTTATGCGTCAAGATCAAATAGATGAATTGATTTTGTCAACTGAAAAGTAGGTGTGCTGTCTCATATCTCATAGTGGCAGTTCAATAATTATAACCCTGCTTGAAGAGCAAGATTACTTTTGATAGATTTATGTTTTAATGGTTACAAAATTACAAAAACTTCTATTGTAATGGCAAAAATTTGTTCGTGAAAAAAACGATTTTTTTATTGTTGCGGTAACTAACAACCCCTATTTTCTATTGTAATACAGCCATTTACAATAGGATTTTTGGTGGAAAACAATATTCTTAATTGTTATTCTATTGTGAGCAACAATAGAGTTTATTGTAATTACAATTAAATTTATCGTATTGTTACAACAATTTCTATTGTAATTCTATTGGACTTTTTTATTCGGGTTTAAATCGCGCCTCCAGCGCCACGAACGCAGGCTGCCCGATATAAAAGCTCTATCTCACTAAGCGATAGTGTATTGGAATAGACTACATAAACAGTGTGGTGCTACCACCTATGGGCGATTTGGAATAAACACTAGGATAAGATAGACGTCTGTTCTCTATACTTATTTCTCGCAGGACCTTAGCCGGCCCGGGGTCTCCAGTAGCATTGCGAGCAAAGGCGTAGGATTTCCAATAGGATTGGATGTTTTCGGGTTGGAAGCTTCCTCGACACCCTGGGCATAGTGTGTCCATTGTACTTGCCGCACAAGATACATACTCATGTATTGGCGGGCATAGATAATCTTTCAATTATTAACTGAGGAATTGTTAATAGAATACTAAGTTGAAAAGCAGGCCAAGTTCCAGTTGGAATGTAGAGCCATTTAAGAAGAAGAAGAAGAAGAAGAAGGCCTTAGCCGGCCCTGTATACATACTGTGGAACAATATTAAATCTCTGTAATCAAGAAAAGTAATTTAAAAAAACTTTTTTAAACTTTTCTTAAAAATTTCAGAAGTATACGAAAATTATTTGAAGCTCTTTTAGTGGAATGTCTAAAACTAATTTGATTAAAAACGGAAAGTAGTACGAATTGGACGGTACAGCCCCGTACTGCCAACCGTTTTTAATTAAATTGCTCTTTAAAGTTTCGAGAAGAATTTCAAAACACTTCCCGTATGCTTCTCCGTGCAATTTTTTTCAAATATTATCCTTCAACTTCTTCTTTTTCTTCATGCAACCTTTATTCGTCAATAACGATAAATTCATGAGGATTATGATGATCGCTGCGATGTCAAACGACACAAGACAATTGTCAAATAGATTGCACCTTAGCAGAACATGTTAAATTGTGGCGGCTATCGAAATTAATTTATTGGCTTTTTTCGGTGATAATTTCGGCTGATTTCGATAATAATTATATTGTGGCGGATATCACGTAAAATGCTGGATAAATGACGAAAACAGAACGATTCAACTTAAGTTATTGAAATTTAAATTTTCACGATCGAAAATCATTTTACGATCATTAAATACCCGCGCGAAATGTAATCGGTGCAATATGAACGGAGCTTTAAACTTCAAGAACAGCACTAGCGCCACACCAACAAACGGTGGCTTCAAGAACTACCCCATAAAAAATTTGACAGGTCCGAGATTTCACCATCACCCGACGAAATCGGGTGCCTACTAAATCGTCCTACTTTTGCACTGACGACGTCGGATGTCGATGACTACTTATTTTCGTCGCAAGATTTGTAGAACAATCAAGTCGAGTACAGTCGGTTGCCTATTTCATCTATAGAATAATCGATCTATTGTGTAATTCTCGCTTAACTTTTCAAAAGGTCCTAAGTAACATTTTTTTCATGAATTAATTTGTATAGCACAATCAAAAGCTTTCATGTTGTTCTGTTGATTGCGCTATTCAAATTAATTCATGAAAAAAATGTTACTTAGGACCTTTTGAAAAGTTAAGCGAGAATTGTTATTTATTTGACCGACTGATTAATTAACCAACGAAATCGTGCTTCTTTGTTTATAAAAATAGAACAAAGTAAAGTGAATATCTAGTGTTTGATTTATATGTTCTCCTTTGTTTATTAATTAAATAAAGTTCAGTATTCAATTAAACTGGAATATCTCGGAATAATGAATTTCCGAGAGAGTGTAAGCAGGAAATATTTATTAGTTCCTGGTGTAAGGTTCTTCATCGCAGCCAGCAGCAAATTTACAAGTAGAAATCCGTATAAACATATAAAACAGGTTAGTATATATGTATAATATATAATATATTAATATATGAATCTATTAATTTATTAAAATTTTCGTATTCCGGTTTGGCAGGTAGGTGATTAATTTTGATCGATTCTAATATCTGTGACGGGTCAAAAAATCAGGAGCTGATAAAATCGAGGCAACTTATCGTTCTTTATGATTTTGAAAAGGAGTCTCAGAAAAATGTTCTGTTGGATTCATGCATCTTTTTAATGGAACAATGTTCATGGTTTTACCTAAGTAACTGTCCAAGTAACCAAAAGTTCCTTTAAGAGTGCGTTATTCGCTTAATCAGCTTTACTGAGCTGCTTAATCGAAAAACGTACTCTTCAAGGAACTTTTGGTTACTTGTGTGATTGACTGCTTGACTGAGCTGATTAGGCGAAAAGCGTATTACTTTTAAAGTAAATCTCGAGAACATCATATTTTCAAACATTTTTGTGAACAAGGTCCGTAGAATCCAGATTATTGAGTTTTCTTTGAACCATTATTCGAATATTTTCGAAAGGTGAATCGTCAAGTATCTTTTCTATGAAGTATTAAAAAATAATTCAGATTGGGTGGTCGCAATCTGAGATTCAGAACCGACACTGTTTACCATTATTACTTTTGCAGAATCTCTTTTTAGGCTCAATCCAAAAGTGTACATTCAGCCGGATCATTCTTCCATTTATCCGAGAATCCGCTGGATTCTATCATCAATATCTAAGGAGCCATGGTAAGTCCCAGACCAAGGACCAAGGACCCAGCTGTGACCCAAGCTAGAACCATCGTTTCCTTTTTTCGTTTTTTTTTTTCATTATTTCAGGATCAGATAAACCATTGGTAAGGGAGCAAGATAGGATCGAAACATATTCTAGAATCTAATTTTGAACGAATTTGTTTAATAAAGGTATTGATAAACCGATTAATATACCTATTTTGTTTGATTTAAATATTTTTTACACCAATCAATCCACAAATTTGGTCTGATTTACTTCGTAGTAAAATTTAAAAAAAAATCGATTAATATCCCTATTTCGTCTGCTTTCAACATTTTCTTCTTCGACGAATCTATAGATTTGCTCTTAATTCCTTCATGATTAAATTGAATGATTCGATTAATCACCCTATTTCGCCCGAATTCATAATTATTCACATCGATTAATCCACAGATTTGATCTGGTTCGCATAATAATAAAACTTCATATCTCGACTAATCACTTTATTTCGTCTGGTTTCGTCGCACGTTATTTAAAACGAAATTGACCTATGATTCGTTCGATTAAGTCGATGTTAGTCTACCGATTTCGTTTGACGTCGCGTCGGTGGTCTCCCCTGTAAAATTCTCATAAGGTTCGGTGAAACAATCTATAAATTCGTCGGGAACAAGATCGGTTAACCCTACCGACGTAAACCGATTTAGTCTGGGGTAAAGTCGGGAGGATTTTTTATGGGGTAGTGCTTGTTTCACGGGGTTGGAATAAAAATATTGTCAAAAAAAGGTTGGCCCTTTCCAAAAGCTAATCTTGAATAAATTTGGGCAAAACATAATTATGCAAAGCGGCTTTTTGTGACAAAGTTTACATGTCAGAAAGTTTCTATAAAATCTGAAAGTACTGCCAGCTTCGAATACAATTTGGCGCGAGATACGTCTCAATTCAACGGTTTCTTCATTCTATTTTTATTATTTATTTTTTTCACCATCCAGATCACTCAGAGAATACAATATTAATTGATCACTCAGAGGATATCATTTTAATTAAACAACCTTATTACACAGGATTCTGTTTTTTAACGTATCTTGTGATTTCAATTTGCCAACAAATTCTTTGCAACATTTTTAAATAAAATCTAAATAATTCAAAGAAAAACTACATGGTAATCAATATGCGATAAACATTTTAAATGAGTGAGAAAAGGTAATTCGGTAAAACCAGAGTCCAATGTATTTTGTTATTCAGTGTACATATTTTCTAATGATTGCAAAGCCCAAAACTGGAATAATGTAGCTGAAGAAAAAGCTTTCTCAATACACAAACCTTCCTTCCTCACAACGCTAACGCTGTTCAACGTTGAGCTTTCATTGATTGCTTTCATGCTTTCTTTAAAACTTCCATGGTTGAACGTGCTTTTTGCCGCTTATATTATAGCGAGTAGATGAACGAACTGCATGGGTACTTTATGCACAACGTTTATTATACTACAAAATGAAACTGTAATTCACAATATTCTCCAGCTGTTGCGTTGTTCTCAGATAACAATGTGTAAAAACTAAATTGTCGTAGTGTATGCTTATGGTATAAGCATACACCTACATCGAAGGGCGAGAACATAACACCCCCATGCATATTGGGTGGAATCACGACATGATACAAGCTTTTGTTTTAAATTATTAATGCACTGGAATGTGTTTTTTACATGATTTACTTTTTATCAAATTTGCATTCAATCAAAATGTAAAATGCGATATGTTTTTCCTTTGAATTATTAAGGATTTATAGAAACATGTTGCAAAGGTTTTGGTGGCCAATTGAAGTCCCACGAACAAAACACGAGCTAAAAAATCGTTCAAACCCCAAATTTTGTTTACAACATGGATAGCCGATATATAAAAACGTTTTCCTCCTGTATTCCAGAGACGATGTTTATATATAGAGACCCGCGAAAATTGAAATTGAAAGTTCCAATCGAGCAAAGTAATCTTAAAGTTATAGCTTTTTCTTCAATGATTCTTGTTGGAGTTTGGCCTAATTTTCGTCTTAGCTTTATATGAGTATTTCCTCAGTTATTAATTGAAAGCTTTTCTATGCCCGCCATTGCATGAGTATGTATCTTGTGTGGTACAATGGATACACTTTGGCCAGGGTGTCAAGAAGGTTTCATACAAAAAGTGTGACATAGGTGGGAGCCTTACGTAATTAATGGATCTTCCCAAAATAGTTTGCTCGTAGTGTTACCAGACGTACCCTTTTAAGAGCAAAACGACCTTTTGGCTGTTTTGGTGGTGTTTCAGACATACTTTCAAGAACGTTTATTGCTAGATTCGTAGTTCAAGATCCGAACTACATGCTCTGTTGTAAACACTCCTGAAAATGTACAGAAAATGTCCTCAAAAATGTCAAAGGGTCGTTTTGCCCCGGGGGTGCATATTACCCCAGTTTCCCCTACTCGCAGAGGCGCGGCCACGTTCCGAGACGTGGGTAGGACAAAAATTGTATTATCAAATCTATAGAATGCTTTTATTGAATTTCAGCGACTTTCCACAGATCCTCTCGCATTTCAAGTGATTTTTTCGGACGTTCTCAGATAAGTTATAAAACTCCCTATGGCTATTAGGAAAATCATTACATTTCCAGTGTTTGTAGAACTTTTCTGAAACTCGGGAGACGAGTCAGCCTAGGGCTGAAAGCCTCCTTAATAAAGAAAAAAACTTTTCTGAAAATCATGTCTTCAAACATTTTTACGAATTTCCAGAAGTGATTATGAATTCCTATAAATTTTATAAAATATTGGATGATTTCAAGCAATTATCACTAACTTCTAGGAATTCGAACATTTAGAAATCTTCAGAAATTTTACTACGATCTATCGGTAAAGCATATTTAAGAATCGTTCAAGAATATTTAAGGGTGCTCAGTTCTATTTACGGGTTTTCAGAAATCTCAAGAATAATGTTATTCCGAATTTCAGACTTTTTTCTTTCTAACTTCTAAAATTTCTTGCAAACGTAGGTATATTTGTGATTCCTACAGATTCCAATAAACTCTTAGAAGCTTTCAGAATTCTTCTTCTCATAGGCCTGCTACCAGACATCCGGATGTGCTACAATCATCATAAACTGCTTCATAATCTCATATTTCTGCGATTGTTCTCTCATATCTTTGTCAAGTTTCTCAACTTTTGGAGATGAGCTCAGCTGTCTATAGAGACTACCGCTTCTGCCATATAAAGAGGAGGTCTGGCATAGACTACATCACTTTTCTAAGTGAATCCTTGATCTATATTTCTGTTCATCTACCTTACCGAGTTAACGAAATCTCCTTTCCGTGGTATTGTGGGGATGCAGAGGTTTTCTCGGTTTCTAGTAGCAACAATAACTACACACTAACATTTATCTCCTTTCCCAACTGACTGGAGCCGTAGGAAGTAAAAACCAAGCTTTATTCATCTGGATCGCAGCGCAATTTACACCAGTTCCAACTAGTCATGGATAAGCAACCATTGACAAGAACAGTCAGCTTTAGCTAAATTAAGCTAAGCTATATCCTACTTTAAATGTTCATCTTTTTGTTAATTTCATAAATTTTCTGAGCCTACCTGAACAAGCAGAAATAAATACGTACTTCCTGAAAGTTTTCAACAATTTTATGGAAGAGCAGATTTTATTAAAAACTTCAAGACTTCGTGGAAAATCTCTTTTTTTTTTTTTTTTTTTTTTAATTAATTTTATTTGCTAATTATCTAATACATGCATTCATCTCTTAGACTAGGTGTTCCGTGTTTTCTTAACACTATCATCCTTATTTGCTATGTTACGCTTTTAGTTATTATTAATACATTTCAATTGCCTCTGGCAGTTAGAATTTTTCCTCTGGTTGAATTGAACCATGTAGGAATTACAATGTGTTCAACTTAAACTAAACTTAACCTATTTTATACTAAGGGTACGAGGAGTTAATCGTTGCAATAGAAGATTGCAACGATTTTTAATCTAAAATTGAAATTATTTTGTTGGACATTTGTTGCAATGTCTCAATATTAGAAATTCTATGAAGTTCATTGGTACTATACCACGGAGGCAACTTCAGAATCATTTTCAAAATTTTATTTTGAATCCTCTGGAGTGCCTTCTTTCTGGTATTGCAGCAACTAGTCCATATTGGCACAGCATACAACATGGCAGGTCTAAAAATTTGTTTGTAAATCAAAAGTTTGTTCTTAAGACAAAGTTTTGATTTTCTGTTTATAAGTGGATATAGGCACTTAACATATTTGTTACATTTGGCTTGAAGGCCTTCAATGTGATTTTTAAAAGTTAATTTTTGATCTAGCAGAAGTCCTAAATATTTAGCTTCGCAAGACCAATTAATTGGAACCCCATTCATAGTGACAATATGTCTGCTAGAAGGTTTCAAATAAGAAGCTCTCGGCTTATGTGGAAAAATTATAAGTTGAGTTTTGGAAGCATTCGGGGAAATTTTCCATTTTTGCAAGTAAGTGGAGAAAATATCCAAACTTTTTTGCAATCTACTACAAATGACACGAAGGCTTCGCCCTTTGGCTGAGAGACCTGTGTCATCTGCAAACAAAGATTTTGACACCCTGGTGGTAAATCAGGTAAGTCAGAAGTAAAAATGTTATACAATATGGGCCCCAGTATGCTGCCTTGGGGACACCAGCCCTTACAGGTAATCTATCAGATTTAGTATTCTGATAGTTTACCTGCAGCGAGCGATCTGATAAATAATTTTGGATCAGTTTAATGATGTACAGAGGAAAATTAAAATTCATCAATTTTACAATCAAACCTTCATGCCAAACACTGTCAAATGCTTTCTCTATATCAAGAAGAGCAACTCCAGTCGAATATCCTTCAGATTTGTTGAGCCGAATTAAGTTCGTAACTCTTAATAACTGATGAGTGGTTGAATGCCCATGGCGAAAACCAAATTGCTCATCAGCAAAAATAGAATTGTCATTAATATGAACCATCATTCTATTTAAAATAATCTTTTCAAACAGTTTGCTTATTGAAGAAAGCAAACTGATTGGGCGATAACTAGAAGCCTCAGCTGGATTTTGTCCGGCTTCAAAATTGGAACAACTTTGGCGTTTTTCCATTTATCTGGAAAGTATGCCAATTGAAAACATTTGTTAAATAAATTAACCAAAAAGGATAAAGAGCTCTCAGGAAGTTTTTTGATAAGTATGTAGAAAATACCATCATCACCCGGGGCTTTCATATTTTTAAATTTTCTAGTAATAGATCTCACTTCATCCAAATTAGTTCCCAACGAAGGATCAAAACATTCTCTTGATTGAGAATGTCTTCGAAGCTCCGTGTAACCTGATCCTCAATTGGACTAGTGAGATCTAGACTAAAATTATGGGCACTCTCGAACTGCTGAGCAAGTTTTTGAGCCTTTTCGCCATTTGTTAATAAAATTTTATTTCCCTCTTTAAGCGCTGGAATTGGCTTTTGAGGTTTATTAAGATTTTTTGTTAACTTCCAAAAGGATTTCGAACTGCGATCCAACCTTGAGACATTATTTTCAAAGTTGGTATTTCTCAGAATAGCGAAACGTTTTTTAATTTCATTTGCAAATCCCGTCAAATAACGCAGAATTGCAAGTTCTTTGGTATTGCCTTCGCCTCACATTTTTAAGACGGATCAGTAGCTGAAGATCGTCGTCAATAATAATGGAGTTGAATTTAATTTCACATTTAGGAATTGCAATGCCTCTGGCTTCGACAATTAAATTTGTCAAAAATACGAGAGCATTGTCAATATCACTTTTGGTATCGAGAGGAATATCAACATCAAAATTCCTATCGATATATTTTATATAAATCCCAATCAGCTCTATGATAATTAAAAGTAGAGCTGATTGGATTATAAATGGCTTCTTGTGAGATTTCAAATGTCACAGGAAGGTGATCAGAGTCAAAGTCAGCATGAGTTACCAATTGGCCACACAGCTGACTTGAATCCGTTAAAACCAAATCAATTGTCGAAGGATTTCGAGTGGATGAAAAACAAGTTGGGCCATTGGGATATTGAATAGTATAATATCCCGCAGAACAATCTTCAAATAAAATGTTACCATTGGAATTGCTTTGAGCATTATTCCATGAACGGTGTTTGGCATTGAAGTCACCAATTACGAAGAATTTCGATTTGTTGCGAGTCAGAATTTGAAGATCAGCTTTCAACAAATTCTTTTGCTGCCCATTGCATTGAAAAGGCAAGTAGGCTGCAATGAAGGAAAATTGTCCAAAATTTGTTTCAACAGAAACTCCCAAGGTTTCAAAACTTTGGTTTCAAACGAAGAAAATAATTTATGTTTGATACGTCTATTAATGACAATGGCGACCCCACCACAGGCGCTGTCAAGACGATCATTTCTGTAGATAAAATAGTTTGGATCTCTTTTAATGGAGAGTCCTGGTTTTAAATACGTTTCAGTTATAATGGCAATATGCACATTATGAACTGAAAGGAAGTTGAATAATTCATCTTCCTTACCCTTTAGAGAGCGGGCATTCCAATTTAGAACTTTCACACAATTATTTAGATCCATTAAAACGGAGTCCGATAACAATTTTTGTGTGTACTTTATACCAACCTGAACAGCTTCTGGTATGGTATTTGGTTTGAACATTGCATCAATCATGTGATGCTATTGTTTAGTTAAAAATCAAAACGGAAGCAGTCATGCTACCTGAATCGGCAACATGACCGTTATTTTCCGTTGGGACATGGGTATAAACCTCATTTTGAGAAGAGAAATTTTGTCTACCAGCAGCGATGTTTGCATACGTAGGTACATTGGAAAAATTGGAATTTACTGAAGTGCTTGCTACCCGATGACGAGCGGCAAAATTTGTTTGTGAATTGTGGTGGGTATGAATTGCTCGACCGGTAACCGGTTTCGAAATTTGAGCGTTTGAAAAATTTCTACCCGTCGAATCTGGGATCCGATTGGAATTTCCCGTCATCAATTTTGCACGGGAATTCAAAACTTTTTTGCGTGAAGGGCATTCCCAGAAATTGGATTTATGATTGCCCCCACAGTTTGCGCACTTATATTTATTGGAATCATCTCTCACAGGACATGCGTCCTTGGCGTGAAAGGTTCCACCACAAATCATGCATTTAGCATCCATGTGACAATGTTTGGTTCCATGACCCCACTTTTGGCACTTACGGCACTGGGTAGGGTTTGGAAATTTCCCCAGGCCTGCGGAAATGTTCCCATGTAACACGGACATGAGACATAATACAGGCCTTTTCCAAACTTTTCATATTATTTAGTTCACTTTTGTTAAAATGAACTAAATAAAATTCTTGAGAAATGCCCCTCTGGGAAGTACCAGAGTGGGATTTCTTTTTCATCTTAATTACTTGGACTGGTGAATATCCAAGTAATTGAGAAATTTCAATTTTAATCTCATCCAGTGATTTGTCATCACTGGGGAGACCTTTCAAGACGACTTTGAACAATCGCTCAGTTTTGTCGTCGTATGTGAAGAATTTATGGCGCTTCTCAGTTAAATAGTGAAGAAGACGTTTGCGATCGTCAAAGGATCCCGGCAAAACGCGGCAGTCACCCTTCCTAGCAATCTGAAATGAAACCTTGATCCCCTGAAGGTTACTCAAAATCTCATTCCGGAAGCCAGAAAACTCGGCAACAGATACCACAATTGGCGGAATCCTTTGCTTTTTCGCATGAATCGAATCACCTGGGCTAGAGGTAGATTCGATTTGCTCAATGTCATCATTAATCAAATCGAACTGATTGCTCAGTTCGATTGGAGAAGAATTATTTCCGATATTAGAGTTAGAAGGAATATCTGAATTCTCCAGCTTCCTTCTATTTTTTCCGCGCTTGGGCAGGACGGTCTTGAAACCTTGTTTCTTTGATGGAAGTGGAGAATTCGGAGACTCCCTTCCTCTTGTTTTTGTTAATACTCATTGCTGAGCGTGGAGACGTGACCTTCTAAGAGGTTTTTCCCAGAACGGTGTCCCTGCAGGATTACCACCGCTTGTCGGAATTTTACTTCCGCAAACGGGTCCAACGTAAAACGAAGGCACGGGTCCTTGCAAAGATCGTAACAGGATCAGTGGGTACAAATAGCGCTAAGAAGCACCGTTGAAATTAAAATAGCTTCGGGTAGTATTAAAAACTTCCTTCCGCAAAGAGAGAAAGAACCGCACAGCACGAAAGCACGATGCGGTCTGACGTGGAAAATCTCAATACATCATTGAGTACTGTTTGGAATGGAACGAATACCGCATAGACTCTGAGAAGCCTTTCGGAATAGATTTCTCCTTTACAAATACTACAAAACCTTCATAATTGTCAGTTTAACCTCTGATTAGCTTTGAACCGTTTTAATGATATTTATATAGATCTAGAAATGGAAATAGTATTGATAGTATTAGATCTTATAGTTATCCATATGGTATGTTTTTACCATAATCATGGGTAGGACAATGCTTCGACTGTCCTGCCCAGGTATCTTCATGCGTAGGACACGTCCTACTTGTCTCACCCACTCCCGGCGCCACTGCTGTACTCGTTTTGAGGCAAATTTTTTTTTGAGGTACATTTTTTTGGCGAAAAAGGTGGTCTGTACTCTTTTTGATATTGTTATTACCAATTTGATATTCATACTTATGAGGGGCTGTCCATAAACCACGTAGACTCTTGAAGGGGGGGGAGGGGTTTCGAAAAAGTCTACGATAGTCTACGAAGGGGGACGGGGGGTACACCAAAAGTCTACGAAGACTTTTTTATTTTATTTATTTATTTTTTTTAACGATATAGTATGGAGTTCACTAGTTTGATTTTTGTTATGATTTTCCGTTGTTTTTCGCTTTTTTTACTGAAGTAAAAGTCTGAACTACGGCTAAAAACTATCATGAATTTCACCAGGAAGTTCTTCTGTGTTGAGCAGAAAAATTCTCCAAAAAATTTCATAAAAACTTTCGAAAATTTTTCAATATCCTCACTTGGATTTTACTGCAGATTCTACTAGAATTTCTTTTGATTTTCGGCAGGAACTTCTTTGCAAACTATGGAAATTATGTCGTACTTCTACGGATTTTTTTTTAATTTACAAAGGAAACATGGTTAAAACACTTCAAACTTCCATTTTCTTCCGCTATATTCACTTATGTATCATCAGATACGTATTTCGTTTTCTAGTAGAAAACGAAATACGTATCTGATGATACATAAGTGAATATAGCGTGAATATACATAAGTAAATGGAAGTTTGAAATATTTTAACCTTGTAACATTTTCCCCTAAGACGCTCAATATTAATTATTTCAAAAGAAACATTTTGAAATATCCCAGAAAAAGTCTTTGAAATGCTCAAAAGATAATCTTTGGAACTTGTAAAGGCAATTTTCCGAAATTTTCGCGAGAAACCCTTCAGAATATTCACTGGAGATTTTCTGTGAAGTCCCCGAATTTTCGCGAAGAATTCTTTGGACATATAACCAAAATTATTCGAAACGCCTGTGGAACATTCTTCGTAAATTTCTTCGGCAGTTATAATGCAAGTTTTTTGGAATTATTGATGGAAAATTTTTTTTGAAAACTTCCACGAGAAAATTATTTGAATTTCCCACCAAAAACAGTTTGAGTTTCCACACCACAACAAAAAATTTGCAATTTTTGTAAAAAAAGCCTTTTTAGTTTTCATGAAAATTTATTCGATTTTTTACGAGAAGTTCACAAAAATTTCAACTGAAAATTCTCCAGAAATTATTCAGAAAATTCTATGGAATGCTCATAAGATGTATTTAAATTTCTTAAAGAAATTGCTCCAAATCTGCAAGAGAAATTTAAAAATACCGTAGGAAACTATTCTAAATTTCCACGGTAAATATTTCGGAATGTCCGTTTTAACTTAAAATTCAGTAGCGTCCCGTAACCTTACTTTTTACCTGTGCACTGACCCAAAAAAAAAAGAAAATTATGGTATTTTGACAGCTCAAATGGGAAATAAAATTATCAGACTCGTTTAAACTAATCAAAATCTAGTTATGGTATGCATTTCCGCACACCAAGTCCTTAAATTTAAACCCAGTGCACAGGTAGATTGAGGTTGAACGTGCCCACACATCATCTATTCATCGACTTCAAAGCCGCATATGATACAATCGATCGGGACCAGCTATGGCAGCTAATGCACGAACACGGTTTTCCGGATAAACTGACACGATTGATCAAAGCGACGATGGATCGGGTGATGTGCGTAGTTCGAGTTTCAGGGGCATTCTCGAGTCCCTTCGAAACCCGCAGAGGGTTACGGCAAGGTGATGGTCTTTCGTGTTTGCTATTCAACATCGCTTTGGAAGGGTAATACGAAGAGCAGGGATTAACACGAGTGGTACAATTTTCAATAAGTCCGTCCAGCTATTTGGTTTCGCCGACGACATAGATATTATGGCACGTAACTTTGAGAAGATGGAGGAAGCCTACATCAGACTGAAGAGGGAAGCTAAGCGGGTCGGACTTGTCATCAACACGTCGAAGACGAAGTACATGATAGGAAGAGGTTCAAGAGAAGACAATGTGAGCCACCCACCGCGAGTTTGCATTGGTGGTGACGAAATCGAGGTGGTAGAAGAATTTGTGTACTTGGGCTCACTGGTGACTGCCGAAAATGACACCAGCAGAGAAATTCGGAGACGCATAGTGGCTGGAAATCGTTCGTACTTTGGACTCCGCAAGACGCTCCGATCGAATAGAGTTCGCCGCCGTACCAAACTGACAATCTACAAAACGCTAATTAGACCGGTAGTCCTCTACGGACACGAGACCTGGACGATGCTCGTGGAGGACCAACGCGCACTTGGAGTTTTCGAAAGGAAAGTGCTGCGTACCATCTATGGTGGGGTGCAGATGTTGGACGGTACGTGGAGGAGGCGAATGAACCACGAATTGCATCAGCTGTTGGGAGAACCATCCATCGTTCACACCGCGAAAATCGGACGACTGCGATGGGCCGGGCACGTAGCCAGAATGTCGGACAGTAACCCGGTGAAAATGGTTCTCGACAACGATCCGACGGGCACAAGAAGGCGAGGTGCGCAGCGGGCAAGGTGGATCGATCAGGTGGAAGATGACTTGCGGACCCTCCGTAGACTGCGTGGTTGGCGACGTGTAGCCATGGACCGAGCCGAATGGAGAAGACTCTTATATACCGCACAGGCCACTTCGGCCTTAGTCTGAATAAATAAAAAATACAGGTAGATTGAGGTTAGGGAAACGCCACTGTTAATATTACCTCGGGAAAAATTCCTAATATTCACGGAACATTACTCGGGGTTTTTAACGGGGAAACTTTTGGAATTTAGAAAAAAAATCTTGGAATTTCAACAGATGATTATTCAGCGGGATATCGCATGGATTTTTCAAGAAAAGCATCGGAATTATCAAGAATAGTTCTTTGGAGGTTTTTCAGGTTCAATTAGGAAATTTTATTAAAAAAATTCCACGCAAAACTTATTGGAATGTAGAATTGACATTCTCGTTATTTCAACTCGATTTTTTTCCAAAGTCTAAAAATTCTTCGGTTTTCACAGTTTTGAACCGGCATTGAGAATTATAGGTCAAATTCGCGACAGATTTTATCAGTGGTGCGCCAATGCAAAAGTGTCACACCTCTAGGAGAAATTGAATTGAACAGTAATTAAATTAATTGGTTTTGAGATTTGATTTCAAGAGTTATGGACAGAGGATTAAATTTGATTTCGTTTCAATTTGATTTTTGTTTTGTTGGATTTTGTTCAGTTTGATTTTATTATGTTTGAAATTGGAATTTTGTTGTAATCACTTGTCATAAGACGAGTTTATACAATCCCATTGAATTCCACCACTTAATTGTATCTTGACAGATACGTATTTCGACCTCAACAGTAAGGCCGTCTTCAGTGTCTCGTACTTGACTCGACTTGAGTCACTGAAGTACGAGACACTGAAGACGGCCTTACTGTTGAGGTCGAAATACGTATCTGTCAAGATACAATTAAGTGGTGGAATTCAATGGGATTGTATAAACTCGTCTTATGACAATTGAAGACATTCCACTAAAAAGCTCAAAATAATTTTGTTGTAATGTATACATGGAAATTAAAGAATTTAATAGCTTAATTGCTTAAAAGGTGGTTGATTTCCATATTTTGCCAGTCACATATGATATTTAGTGAAATTTGAAAAGTCTACGTAGACTTCAAGGGGGGGGGGGTGGTTCTCGGAAAACTCTACGAAAGTCTACTAGGGGGACGGGGGGGGTTTGGACAGCCCCTGATTGCAAAATGAATTGATTTTCTTTAGTTTGTATAAGCCCGATACAAATATTTAAAATCTATTTTGTCTCCCCCCTCCTCGGATTTTTTTTGCCGAAAAATAATATTTTGAGGGAGCAACAAAATAAAATTCGGATAATTTTGAGGATTTTCAAAATATTCTTTA